>NC_022014.1:119354-157358 GCF_000317375.1 Microtus ochrogaster
CTCTCTCTCCCTCCCTCCCCCCCCCGCAAGCCTCTCCCAGCCCTTAAGTAGGCATGGGCTACCAACCCCATATTGCCAGGTGGGCACTGCCCATAGGTTCACGCATATGCAAGCAGCTGATAATCATTGCGTGATGATAGCATGAATCAGGTCTTAGCCAATATTCAGAGCTGATTATCACAGAGAGCGCTAGCCTTCAGGATCGTGGAGGGCGGGAGCCAGTACCATCAGGTACGGCTCCACACAGCTCTCTACATCGCCATCAGGTGTGGCTCCACGCAGCTCTCTACAACTCTTGCCTGGGACCACAGGGAGGGGAGGCAGGAGGGTAGAGTCAGTCAGATCCACTGCCATGCCAGTGTGGCCTTTCACGGAGTGCCCTGAGATCGGCCTCTGTGTCTCCTGGTGGCCAGCTCCTTGCAGGGGAATTTAAAATGTCCAAGATGGTTGTGACATCTCTGAAAAATGTCGGCATCACCAGGCATGGTGGCAGTTCACCACAGAAAACAGAACTCCCTTCTGTTTGGTGGAAGCGTCACTCCAGCCCCTATTAGCCATAGCACAGATTCTGACAGAATCGGTCCAGTTGATTCAACAGGCAAGGACAGGAGCCAAATCAGAGTAACTTTAGTGGACACCACAGAGGCCTTGCCCAGCTATGTCATCGTGCTGTGGATGCCTCTCTAGGACCCTGGCCTCAGTTTCCTCTTCTGCTGCCCTGCCACTTCCAGCCATGGCCTCTCAGAAGACATGCCCACAACCCCACTGAGGGACAATAGCTTTCTGCTGGCATTTGTAGGGCACATTCGGGTCCAGGCTCTGATTGGTTGTTCTTGGGTCACGTGTTCATTCCTTAGCCCAGTCACATTTGCAGGGGACTGAGTGTGTAAAGCAGCCAGAAGCAGGAGGAGTCCGAGCTAGAGAAGGCCAGTCAGAGAGCAGTCAAGCCCTTTCCAGAATCCTGAGAGAGTCTGCCCTGCTCATCTGCCCACCCCTAACTGTGAGCTCCCCTAGGCTACAACTCCACACATCTGCATCAGGGTGGCCAGCCTGGGCACAGTACAAGGCAGAGTGCACATCTGCCTGTGCCCCAAGACTTCCCCACTTCTTCCCCTTTCCCCTTCCTCTTCTTTTCTTTCCCCTCCTCTCTTCCTCCCATCTCTCCTCCCTCTCTCTCCCTTTATTAGCCCTCCCACAGAGATCCAGTGGACCTTCACAAAGCGGCTGGGCTGTTTTAGGTGTCCCCCCCCCACCCCATCCCCACCTCCCGCCACTCTCCTACCCACCTGAGGGCCTGAGGCTATGGGTTTCCTAGCCCCTCTTTCCCCCATAGTGCCGGAATGGGCGGATACCCTAGGGACTCTGGCTTATGACACCAGGCCCTGGCAGACACCCTCCCTTCTCTGCCCAGGGGGTTGGTACCTCCTTGCAAAGAGCCTTGTTCCTTCCCCTCCCCCTCTTTTTGGTGCTGTTAAAAGAGTAATGTAACTCTCAGATCCCCTCTCATCATGTTAATGTTAAAGTGTAACTAAAAATAAACCTCGGGTTGCCATGGGAACCCCGACTGTTGCTAGGCTCAGCCTGTGGGGATTGGGAGTCCTGCTTTTTCTGGCCCTGCTGGAAGGTGGCCTCTGTGGCCTGGGCCTGCCAAGCACCTGGAAGGGGTCCCCAGGGATTGCCCCTCCTACAACCCTCTGAAGGTGGGTTGGGAGTCAGCTCTGGCTGAGAACTTTGGGGTCTGCCTGGGAGGGGATTTGGTTTCTGCAAAGCCTCAGAATGAAGTTAGCAAGACTCCTGGGGTAGAGGGGGAGGAAACAGAATGCAAAGTCAGTGGAGAGGAGAGAAAGAGAGAGAAGGCTGGGTGGGGGAGAGGAAGGAGGGGCAGACCCCATCCCTGTGTTGGGACCCAGAGCTGATCCTGAGCTAGTCAGCTTTGTGTCCCTTAGAGAGAAAGCGTAGCAGCCCACAGAACCCAGATTTCTGACTCAGGTGAGCTGGGGCCTCAGCGCCCACCCTTTTCCCCTCAGCTGTCCTTGCACAGGACCCCATGGACCCCACACATACACCGGGCAGGGCCAAGCCTGTGTCCCTTCCTGGATTCCCAACCTTCCTAATGTGATTAGGGACCAGCAAAGACCAACCACCTCTCAGGCACTGTGGGAAGTGCAGGAGAATTCCCTCTCTAGCATAGTTTGCTAAACTTGGTGGTCAGGACCCAGACTGAGACCCAGCCCTGCCCCAGTGTGCTGCCCTGTGACTTTGAGCAGGAGCTTCATGCTTCCTGCTCCTCTCCTCACACTGTGGAGGCACAGACACCACCCTGAGGAGGGCGCTGTGAGAATGAGGTGAAGTTGCTGGCAGCCTTGTGCTAAGGAAGGAAGGCACGATGGTGAGCATGGTGAGCGGCAGCTGCTTCTGTGGATTTCTTTCAGGACAGAGCACCTGCCACCTGCTGTGGACAAACAGAACAGCTGCTCTAGCTGCTGTCCCACGGGGACAGTGTCCCCAGCCAGGAGGCCCAGTGAGGCAAGGGAACACTTGTGCTTTGTGCCCAGCTGCATAACGGTGGGAGAGGTGGGAAACACTATACTGGCCTAGCACTGTCACCTCCCCAAGCAGAACCCTGGCCCCAGGTGGTAACCATCACAATCATTCTCAAAGTCAAACACTTAGGGTGCCCCATGGGTGTCCTGGGCAGAGAAACCTCAGATGGCAGCCGGAAGGGCAGCCATCATGCAGAGCCACAGCTACCAGGAGCTCCTCCTTCCTCAGGCTTTCCTTACCGGACCCCAGTGCCAGACCAGGGCCAGCTCAATGCTGGCGCTCAGACCATGAGCATTGATTGTCTTGTCAGTGACAGCAGCATAAACAGTGAAAGACGCCACGGGCGGGGGGATCCAGAGGCTCGCGTCCACAAGCTTGGAAAATTCATCCCCAGGGACTTCCAGAGAGCAAAGGGAAACAGCGGTTATCACCATTGCTGAGGCAGACATAGTGTTCTGTGTCCCAGTGACTACAGGGTCTCTGTGGATGTTTGCTCAGTGCAGGGTTTGGAGGGGGGAGGATCCCCAAACCATCAGATTGGGGTTTCTGAAGATGCCTTTAGAGGAAAACATGATGGCAAGGATTCAGAGATGTTGTCTGATTTCCCCAAGGCCACACAGCTTACTACAAAATTTCTAAGCCTGTGCTAACTCTATTATACACATCATAGGTCGTGTGCGAGAAAGAGTCTGATAGGGGAATCAAGAGAAATGGAAAAAGCATTCGCCAAACACCCCATGTGCCATCCTCATTTAACAGGCAGGGAAGTCAAAAACTCAGAGAGGCACTCGAGCCAAGGGGTAAAGACGGCTCCTTCAGTTCCAGCTCTAGCACCCACTACAGTCTGGAGTGTATCCTACATGACTGATGTGTATTCTCTGAACTGTGGGACTACAGCGAGTTCATGTCCTGGCCCTAGACAGCACTGGAACCTTCCTGGGATAGAGGAGAGGGCTAATGGCAGGATGCTACAAGCAGGTAGAAGCACTAGAAGGCACAGAGGTCCCTCCTGAGGTCACTGTCCTGGATAAACGGTCCTGTGGAGACCCGAAAGCAAAGCCTGGTCCCCCCTCCTCTCCTGCTGCCAGGTGCTGCTTGCGGGACCACCCGGTGGGAAGTCACAGGTGGCATGGCCAAGGGTAGGCAGGGCAAGAGGCAGGGAGACAAAGACAGGCGTCCAAGCCACGCCCCTATTGGTGGCTGGGCATGGGGGGGGGGGAGATGCAGGGTGATCAGACCTGGGTTTTCGCTTGACACAAATGGTAGAGGACAAACCAAACAGAGAACGTTCCCAACCATCCTAAATTTATCCTTCATTGTAATGAATGACCTTCATAAATAAACAGAGGGTGGCCAAGTCCCAAGCATGCCCAGAAGTTAAGGAAGAGTGTACTGGGTGCCAGGCAGCTGAGAGAAACCCAGACTCTGCTCAGAGCAAGCCCAAACCACCTCCCGGGCCAGCCACCAGAGCAGCCTGTTTGCCACGAGCAGCATTTACATATTTCAGTCATTTACATATCTCCAATCACAGTCGTGACCTCCAGAATCACAGAACAAGGTGAAAATGCTTAGCGCAATCTCCTACCCTTGTTTTCAATATTTACTTTCTTCCTAGAACCCGGCAAAGATCAGGGACTGTATTTTAAATCACACTATAAAAGACAACACTCCTGAAGAAAGAGAGGTCCCGCCCTGGGCCAAACAAGAGGCCGTGAATGGAGGGAGGCCTGGGAACAAGGGCTTCTGGGGAGACTTTGAACCAGTGAGCTCCACTGAAGCAGACTGGGGGGAGGGATTTAGAGGGAGTGAGTGTCATTCTCTCCTCGGGGAGCCCCTCTAAGCAAGAGAAACTGAGGAGAAGCAGTGACTACACATTGCAGAGACAGTTCACTGAGCAAGTGAGGGCAAAGAAAAAGGGTTGATGTTTCTGCTCCATGTTTATTCAACCTGCTAGTTTTGAGAGGAGCCTTCTGGGAAGCAGGTTTACGGCCAGGTACCTTGGGAAGACAGCAGACAAGTCACTGTGGCATTAAAAGGCAGCTGGGCTGCCATGCTTAGACATCATGGCTGCCCACTATCAAAGTGCTACCCTTATCACCTGGCCATCCTAATGGGCACTTCCTGCAAGACAGCCTGAGCAGAAGCCCTGCATGGCACTCTGAGGTAAAGCAGGGGTGAGGAGCCCTGCTGCTGGGGAAAAAAAAAAACGCCTGGGTATAGTTGTGATGCCGCTCTGAGACCATTGTGGGTTGAGGAACAATGATAGATTGTCACATGTTACCCCAATAAGGCTTCACCTACTCCTCCCCTGTCGTGTAACAGGAGCCAGCCTAAGATGCCCGGAGTCAATTTAACAGATGTTTGTTTGAGCACCTACTGTGTGCCAGGCCCAGGGGAGGTCACAGCACCAAACAGGAATTTCTTGTCTGAGGAGCTTGTGTTTCCAGGGAAAGCCTGTGCCCTGCTGGAGGATTAGGGGACAGATTATCTAGCTGCTCCTTCTGGCCACTGCTGAGTAGTCTGGAAAGAGACTTCTGATACAAAGAGACCTGATCCAGAACCGAGTCAGGCAAAACTCTGGGTCAGGCAAAACCAACCATCTTAGCTCCCATTTCTGACCTATTTTTCTCCGAAGTAAAGATAATGAGAAAACCTGCCTTGCAGGATGACTCCGAGAAGCGGATGAGAAAGCAGATATGAATACCTTATATCTGCAGTTCTCAGCCTGTAGGTTGTGACCCTTTTGGGGGACATCAAGTGACCCTTTCACAGGGGTCATCTAATACCACTGGAAAACACTGATATTAACATTATGATTCCTAACAGTAGCAAAATTACATTTATGAGGTAGCAGTGAAAATAGTTTTATGGTTGGCGGTCACCACAACATGAGGAACTGTCTTACAGGGTCACAGCATTAGGAAGTTTGAGAACCACTGCTTTAGACAAGGCTGGACATATTTGGGCCTCGAGGAGCTTGCTGTGTGTTTTATTGGCTGGGAAGACACTGCTTCTTCCATCATGTGGGCCTGGGGGATCTAAAAGGGCTGGAAATAAAAGCTACAATTCGGGAGTGGCCATTTGGAGACTGTGGTGAGCAAGCAGAGGGGGCCGATAACCCTAAAAGAATCAGAGAGATGTTCAGAGGGATGGAGAGAGGCTGGCGATATGGAGACACTTCAAGTGGCCATGCTTGCATCTGCTGGCCAGCATCCTGAGTCAAGGAAGCCCCTCCCTTCCACTGTGCTCCCCACTTCCCAGCCACCTTACTCATCTCCACTAGGCTCAAAAGTGAGTAAGCCCTGACCAAACCAAGGAGCCTGCAAACCCTGTTCCACCATGTGACCATTTAACCAGGAAAAACAAAAGCTGTTGACGGAAACCCAACTTGAAGACAGATGGGCTTCCCCGGCTTCCCCTCCCTGGCTGGGCCTGCTTACCGAACCTCGTGGTTCTTGGAGTAGGAAAAGGAAAGAGGCGTGGAGAACAGAGAAGGGCCATCTAAGAAGGAGGATCTGGGTTCTCGTTGCTCTGCCAGGGCTGAGGGGAGACATCCAGCGCTCATTAGTGGGTCCCAGGGCACTTCCTGCCATTCTTCAAGACTGAGAAGGTCACCAGAGAAGCAAAAGACACCTGTTGCTTCTTCCCCTGCTGGAGAAAGCTCTCCTCAGCTAGGATGCCTAGAGATATTCCAACCCAGCCCCTCCACCTCTTGACCAAGAGGCCTGAGCTTGGAAGTGAGCACAAGGCTCAGACCTGAGGTGCTGGAGCATTGTGGGGGATCTGACATGCTGTCCCAAGGCTGTGTCAGGGCTGAGCGGCTAGTGAAGACCTTTAAAGGGCAATGAATGACCTGTGTTCCAGGCCAGTTTGCTAGAAGCAGCCTTATCAGTGACAGGATGCTGCAGGGTCACAAGGACAAGGAGCTGGGTTTGTGTCAAGGCCATGTTGATTCGGATGTGATGGAGTAGTTGGTCCCGAGGATGGCTAACTCCCTGCCTACCTTCCTGGTGACAGCTTCAGAGCTGATTGGTGGGGTGGTGAGCAAGCCACGCTCGCCGGGAAGGTCAGTGAGGAGTTAGGATGGAAGCAGAGATGGCTTCCAGCCCAGGCAGATGATTTGTTCAGGCAACAGCACTTGCTGTTCTGAACCTAAGCCCCAGCGGTCATCTCAAGCCCTCCCTAAGCTGGGCTTGGGAGCTCTCCTCCCAGGCTCCTGACAGATGGCTCCTCCTCCCTCCTGTTCCTGGTCCTTTTCTCCTTTCTAATTTAAACCTGGGTTCTTTCTGGTATTCAAGGAAGACTCCCTGACTGTATTATCTTCCTGTGGTCTCAAGACTTTTAAAGACTGGGCGTCTTCTTTCTTGGTCCGTATGTGCGAAAAATAATGGTGAGGGGATGAAAAGTGTGTTTAATTAAAGAGGAAAACCAAACATTGAAAACTTGCATCACCCAGAGGGGACCACCCTAACATGCTGAGGCGTCTTCTGTGCAAAACCCTGCTGTCTTTGCAATACTCCCGCTATTCAGTCTCAGCCTGGGCACCTGCTGACCTCACCCACTCCCCGCACGGTCCTGTTCCCTGTTCTCCATCTCAGCTCAGGCCTTCCCTGGTGCTCCTAGGAGTCCAGCTACCAGACCTTCTGGATGTAAAAAAATGATGGTGATAGGGGTGGCTCAGGGGGTGAGGTACCTGCCGCCAAGCCTGAGTTTGTCCCTGGCACCTATATGCTAGAAAGAGAGAGCTACCTCTAGGCACATGCCATACAAAGCACATAAACACACACACACACACACACACACACGAGCACTCATGTGCACACAATAAGTAAATGCAAGAAATTAACAAAAATAATAGGGATGAGTTGTAACTATAGCTTGGGGGCCACGGTCACTGGCAGGGCAAGCCCCAGAATACATCATGTTCATGTGAATATTACACCACCCTGGGAAAACGGTATTTTGGGCCCCACTTTGCAATCAAGGACATAGATTCAGGGGGGGTCAAGTACCTTGCTCCAGGCCACACTAACATGTTTGAGGCTCTGTACCCAAGCCCTTCTACTCTCATGAGGCTGCCTAGGGAAGACCTTCCAGGTCCTAATGGGTGTGCACAAGAGACCTTCCAGAGGAAAGCAAGGGAAGGGCTTCCAAGAAGAGGGGACAGATGAGGCACAGATGGCCCTGCCCTAGATGCTGCAGTGTGAACACGCAGCAAGGTGTGTGGAGAGGCAAGAAAGGTCAGCAGGGTCCTTCAAGAGGCCCAAACATTTCCCAGAAAGCAATGGAGAGTCCCCAGAATACACCAGCAAAGAGGGAGGGTTCATTTGGGCTGAGGGCAGAGGATGGCAGGTGTGTGATGCTGCACAGAGAGACAGGGCAGGAAGCTGACTGGCTTCTGGGGAAGCTGAAGTATGAACCTGCCCGTCTAAAAGGGAGAGGGGGTATCGTGGATATTACTACAATGTTCCCGCTTTCTTGACAAGGACCCCCATGGGTAGCATCTAGCTGCTTGTAAGTCTGGCTCCTCACCACGGAAAGCGTAGGTAGAAATGGTGTGAAATTCTTGGGGCCAACAGAAAGACGGACAGAGAGGGGCCTACTGAGGGCAGGCCTTATGCAGGAAGGATAGCCCAGGGAGAAGGCAGTGTCCTCCTCCTGGTTGGAAGCAGGCTGATGCTTGCCCTCTGCCCTTCTCTGTACCCCAGATCTGCCTCCCCCAACAGTGCCTTGCATCGGTGCCAAGTCTCATGTGCCATGCAGAGACTGGAGTCCTGAGTAGCTCCCGGAGTGTGGGCTATTGGTCTCTGATTTAGACGGCTGAATGAACAGAGCTGTGGCCCCAAGGTAAAAGGGCAGTTCACTCCAGCGGGCCAGCCAGCCCAGCCTGGCCTGCAACACTACTAAGTAAAAGGAAATTGGGGAGAGGGTGTGATGTCATAGGAAGCCACATCAAGCCTCCAGAAGTTGTGGCAGGAAGAGATGGGCACAGCAGCCCAGGTTCCACTGTAGACTCCCTGGACTCCACGCCTCCCATCACCACTCCAGACAAGGGATGCCTTCCAAACTTCTGGCTTGGGCGGGTCCTCCTACCCAGGCTGCCAAGTGTCATTAAGGGCCAGAAGTATCAGAGGAGGAGGACAGGCAGCCCTGTCTCTCTGCTCCCTCCCCTGGCCCGCCCGGCCCTGTACTTGGTCTCTGGGGGACCCAGCCTTCCAAGAAGAGGAAAAAACAAGCATTGTTAGTCAGCTTCAGGGTCAGCTTGAGGAGAGTCTGCAGGAGGAAAGGGGGTGAAGCTGAGGATTAAACCTGAGCAGACCGGAGCGGGAGGAACAATGGTAGTGGGCAGGAAGATACCACCACAAACTGGCAAATACACGCTATCAAACCTGGCCTGGCGGTCATTTAAAATGGGCAGATCGGGGGCATTACAAATCTGTATAATCCTCACTGTTTGGTTCTAGAACTTTCCACCAACCATGATAGAGCCCCACAAGCTGCCCCGACTGGAGATCTGTTGTGTCTAAGGTGCTGAGCTGGGTGGGCACTTTACCCTCCTCTGCCCAGTTAGCCTTCACCCGAACTCTGAAGGACCGCCATGAGTCAGGCTTGCATCGTGCCGAGTGGACAGCTGGAGAGGGTCAGGGTGACCATAAGGCTTATGGTCTCAGAGGAGTCAGCCCATAGGTGGCTGGCGGGCCCTATTGTCATAGTCTATGTAAGGTTTTGTCCTATTGAGACTAGGTGGCAGAGGAGACTTGTTCCCATGGTGGCCAAAACACAGAGAAAAAAATGTTTGGGACCCTAATGTCTCCTTTAAGGACAATCCCCACTCACCTAACTTCCTACCACCTCAAAGGTCTTTTATTTCCCAGTGTTGTCATTGGCTGTAAACACATAGGACATTGGGAAAGATTCATCTAAACTGTGGTGTGGAGGACATTGGCCATCTGGGGGTTGACCCCAGTTATTCACTGTAGAGGCACCCAGGCTGATTGATACACAGTCACAGAAGTCACGGGTGGGTATCACGAGGATGTCTGATATGCTGGTTGACCAAAGGGATCATTACGGAGACAGGGCTCGACTGTTAGAGCCAAGGAAGGGAGGTGTGCTGCCAGGCTCTTGGATGAAGGTTACCCCTGATGAGGTGCTGACAAATGCCTTGTCCTTAGGGGACAGTCCCAGCTGTAGCTCAGCAGAGGCCAAAGAGGAATCTGGAAAACCTGCTGGCCAAGGGCGTGTAGTGGGAAGGTAGTGTCAGGAAGTCCTTTGTGGTCAGCCAAGCGATGACTTCCAGGAGCCCCAGAAGAAGGCTTAACTCTGCAGCCAGTCCCCTTCTAGCAGGGTTCTGAGTCCAAGTGGAAAGTGTTCAGGGCCCTCTGTCTATGCCACCAGTGGCTGACAGGACTGTTGGGATGGCACCAGCAAGTCCTGTCCATCAGGAAAGCAGGGAAGTTGCCACTATACACATCTGTTCAGCCCACACTCCTGTGAAACGGGATTCTCGATACATCTGTCTCCAGCAGCTGTCTTCTCTTTGGTCTACTCAGAAACATGGCTGAAAGATCTTATATCATTCCAGCCCTCAGCCTTCACAGAGGGGACACTGCCTGCGTGGCTGTGTCTTGTAATAGGAAGGGAGGCCACTTGTTGGTTCCTGGCCACCCAGCTAGCTTAGACCCAAAATAATCACACAGAAACCATATTAATTAAATCACTGCTTGGCCCATTAGCTCTAGCTTCTTATTGGCTAACTCTTACATATTAATTTAACCTATTTTTATTAATCTGTGTATCGCCACGTCACTGTGGCTTACCAGCTAAAGTTCCCAGCGTCTGTCTCTGGCAAAGGCTAAATGGCTTCTCTCTAACTCCGCCTTCCTCCTCCCATGCTATAGGCAAAAGTAGTTCTTTATTCATTAACCAATAAGAACAACACATAGACAGAAGGACCTCCCACACCACTGTCTCTGTGGATGTGACCCAGTGGGCCTCACCTGGCAGAATCTAGTTACATTTTGATTGTCTTGATCCAGGGGAGTAGAAGTTAGGGGTGCTGTAGGCAACCTAGCAAAGAATTTTCTAACTTACCAAAGTTCCTACTATGTGTAACCCTTTTGTTACCATAAGGTGGCCATGGTGTGGTGGTTAGTGTCAACCTGACAGACTCTGGAGTTACCCAAGAGAAGAGATAGGCCTTTGGGCTCACCTTTTGGGGGATTATCTTGATCATGTTAATTGATGTGAGAAGACCCATCTTGACTGCGTGTAGGACTATTCCCTGGGCTGGGATCCTGCACTGAAAAGCATGGAGAAAGCGAGTGTGGGTTTGTCACACTCCACTCCTTGTCTGTGGATGCAGTGTGGCCAGCTCCCTCAAGCTCCTGCATTCTGTAGGGTTGCTAAGTGCATTCGAGTAGTACCTAACAGGAGACCCACGAGCCGCTGGTCTTATCCACAGGTGACTCTATGGCACGTGTATTTTGAGAGCTTATTCTGAGTAAGTGCAACCTTATGACCTGAGTTCAGACCCTGGAACTCACGGTGGAAGGAGTGCACTGACTCCTGAGCAATGTCCTCTGGCCTCTGAATGCACACCACAGTATGTGTGTGCTTAATTACACACACATAATAATAGTGCAAGGTCTATTTAATGTAAGTGCCGCTGCCTTCTTTTTTCCTGCTCCCTTTCTTCCTTCCTTTCCCCTTCTCTTTTCCTCCCTCTCATCCCCTGCCCTTCCTGAATAAGATCTCACAATCTAGTCTGAGTAGCCTGGAACCAGAGATCCTCCTGCCTTAGCCGCCTCTATGCTGGGACTCCAGGTGTTTGCTCCCCTACCCAGACACCTTGAGGCTTTCCTCTCAGAATGCTGAGCAGCAACCACAGGTAAGGGCAGGTGACTGGGGTCCTTGACTCATGAGTGGTGAATCTCAGGGCATCTTTCAGACATTGCTTCATGGGGACTTCTAGCTACAGCATTAGATGGACACATTAGAATAAAGGTTCCCATGGTTGTCCCTTCAAAATGGATTCATTTGAGAGAAGTGTTTTGCCTGCGTTTATTCTGGATGCTTTATACCTGCCAGGGTGCCCTTGGCACCGACCTCTTCTAGTGGTCCAATTTTTACCACATTTTATGCATTATGCAATAAGAATGGTCTCATTTTGCAACTGTCATTTGTTGGGTTTTTTTTTTGAGAGAGAGTATGTGAGTGTGCGTGTGTGTATGTGTGTGGTGTGTGTGTGTGTGTGTGTGTGTGTGTGCGTGTGTGTGTGTGTATGCACATGAGCCTGGACTGCTCTGGCTAAATTTCAAAGCATTTGGTTCCTGAGTCTACCTAGCTTCTTCCTGCCCAAGAGGCAGTCCCATGGTGCTGACTCTAGCCCTGTGGCACCGAACTTCTCGGTCTCCCTGGCAGGACTCCGTGGCTCATCACCTAGTCCCTGACTCTTTCTCTGCTATTCTGCTGCCTGGAACTCCATCCATGCACACATGGGTGCCCAGCCAATGGCTTCCGTGAGGGAGAACTTCCTGGGTCTATGGCTGAAGTGGCTGCCAACAACAAATACAGTAGTCACAGAAGCCTGATGTCCGGTTTTGACTGACAAGTAGGCAATCTGGTGGCCCTGGCCAGTTCTGAAAGGATCATGACAGGTCTGTCCTGTAGGAGTAGTCTCCCCAGGAACCTCTCTTGCATTTCCCCCCCATTTGCCAGACCAGTCTGGCAGAATTTGGATGTACAACTCCTGGTTTTGCTCTTCGTGTGTCGAGGTGTTCCCCACGTGTCCCAAGGTACCGACGGAGCACGGCTTTGTCCCCATGTCTGCCTATGGCTGGCCTGCTTACATTCTCTCCTCCAGTTTTTACTGGTTGCCCACAGTGCTCTCTATCCCTTTAAAGCTAGAAGAAGAGAGGACAATGCTTTCCTGTTCAGAATCAGCCTCGTGTGGATAGAAGGCAACGATCTACCACCTCTTACATTGTAGGAGGCTTCTGAAGGAGGGGCAGGAGTGACAGGTGGGCAGCCACGAGCTGTACTTGGATAGGGTTTGGGCTACAAAGGAGCCTCGGACTGAAAGCCGACTCCCAGGGACATGCTATTTTAGGCCAACCTCCAGTCCTTTGATGTGAGCACCGCTTTACAGCCATTGGAGACTTCTGCAGGCACAGAAAGCTGCACCGGGGTGGATGGATTTAGGTCTCTATCTAAGCTCTGTGGTCACATTGCTGTGTGGTGCTGGGTAGGCTACTTCACCTCTCTGAGCTTCCAGGATCTTCTGAATGCTAGCAGGGCTGTGCACTCGTGGGTTCAAAAATGAAAGAGGCTCCAAGCAGTGAGGAGTCAGAGTGCTTGTCTAGAACGTGTGAAGCCTTGGGTTTGAGTCCCATCAGTCAGAGGGTGGGGAAGGTGAGGGGGTGGGAATGGAGAAGAGGAGAGAGGAGGACCCAGTACCCAGAGAAATGGGTTCTGTGATCCAATCCCAACTCTGACACTCGATGTCTCTGGTCCTCAGTTTCCCCATTTGGAACGAGAGGCTGGGATGCTCCAGTCTGTTAAGGATTCATCTCTGGCAGAGTGGTATTCACCTCCTACTGCTTTCCCCTCTACTGTGGTTAGCCAGCTACATGCCAGTATGAATTTGGAGGGACTTACCACACTGAACGAGGGCCACAGTGTCCTCGGGTTGCAAAGACACAAGTGTCAATGCATCAGAAGGTCTTGGCTAAGACAACCGGCCCTGGCCCCAGCGTGGCAATTCACCAGCTTGCAGCCAGCAGGGAGCTTGCCTTCTTGGCACAGCTTCCTTGTCTGCAGAATGAGAGTGACGGTGTCTGTGTCCCTGATGCTTGGCATGTGCTGTGATTCTGCTGTGTTCCCTCCATGCCGTGCTGGCTGGTGTGGAGAACGGGCAGTCAGTGGCTTTGAGACACGATGTCTATCTGCAGAGGCCTTCACTTTGGTCCTGATTCCAGAGGCAGCAGCCCCCGGACTCTTCTTCGTTCTGATCCCTTCAGAGCATGTCTTTCTCTGTCATGACTATGTGACCCACAGCAGTGACCAGGGAGCTGTCCCTAATTTCCCAGGCAGTGCTGTGGGTGGCTCTCCCCGCCACCCCATGGCCTCGGGTCAGCATCAAGCTCCCCTCATGACAGAGGATGACACTGTGGCTCAGAGAGAGATTTGTCCTCATCTTTGCAGCAAGCTGGACCAGTCAGGACCACTGCATGGCTGTTCACTACACAAAGGCCCCTGGGTAGGAGCTATCAGGACTGAAGTACGGCTTGCACAGTTTCAGGCCAGCAGGAGACATGCCATCAACACAAGTGGTATGGGGGCTTTCAGGCCAGGCCACTTCCCTGACAAGAGCATAGAGGCAGATATTCTTCTCAAGGAAGAGGGCAGCCCTGGGGAAGGAGATACCTCAAGGACATAGCTGTTCTGGCCAGGATCACATCTGGGAGGGGGGGCTATAACGGCCCCTCCCCAATGCCAGACACACCAACAAGACATGATGCTCGCCACACACACAGGTCTCTGACCTGAGCTGTCTCTTCAGCTTTTCAGACATGCATGGCTGCCTGCCCCAGCCCAGGTCTACAATGAGTCCTTCAAGGGTGCCGAATAGGGTATAGCTAGGAGATGGGGAGATGAATGAGCCCCAGTTGTGGGTGCTGTCTACAAAGGGTCATCGTATTTATCACTTTGAGTGTGTGGGCTATGGCTCACACATTGTTTGTGTCCTCTGAGTAGGCTGGGTGTCCATACTGGCCAGGCTTGGAGCATTTGGTGTGTGGGGACAACCGTGTGTCACCTGCTCAGGCCCAGAACAAGTCCCCTCCTCTTGGTCATTTTTCCTTCTCGTGGCCAAGAGGAGTCTGTGCTTAGGTTCTCCCCTAGGCGGAAGCTTCTCCAGACCATCATGCAAGGGAAGAGGTCAAGAACAACAGACACAGCGTCGGAGAGGAAGCCTATGGGACTGGTGCTCATGTGTCATTTGCTTGTTTGTGCTTCTTGGGCTCTGACTGTCTCCTAAGCTTACTTATTGGAGCTAATCCTCAGTGTGGTGGTGCTGGTGTGTGCGGCCATCAGGGTTAGTGGATTGATCAAGCCGTTACAGAAGGACTGGGAACAAAGGAGAGGATGTGTCCCTGTGTGTCTGTGTATGACTATTGAGTGTCTCTATGTCTCTGTATGTGTGTTCTCTGTGTGTGTGTCTGTCTGTCTCTGCATTTGTGTGTGTTCTCTGTCTCCATGTGTATGTTCTGTGTGTGTGTGTATCTGTCTGTCTGTCTCTTTCTGTGTTCTCTGTGCATGTCTGTGTGTGTGTCTATTCTCTCTGTGTCTCTCTGTCTCTGTGTATGTGTGTCTTTCTTTGTGTGTCTGTCTGTCTCCATGTATGTGTTCTCTGTGTATGTGTATCTCTCTGTGTGTTCTCTGTGCGTGTCTCTGTGTGTGTCTGCTCTCTCTGTTCTCTGTCTCTGTGTATGTGTGTTCTCTGTGTGCATGTCTGTCTATATCTGTGTATGTGTGTTCTATATGTGCTTGTATCTGTCTGTCTGTCTCTCTGTCTGTGTGTGTCTCTGTGTGTGTGTGTGTATTCTCTCTCTCTCTCTCTCTCTCTCTCTCTCTGTGTGTGTGTGTGTATGTGTGTTCTGTGTGTGCATGTATCTGTCTGTGTGTCTCTCTCTGTGTTCTCTGTGTGCATGTCTGTCTATATCTGTGTGTGTTCTATATGTGCTTGTATCTTATCCGTCTGTCTGTCTCTCTGTCTGTGTGTGTCTCTCTGTGTGTGTGTATTCTATGTCTCTCTCTCTCTCTCTCTCTCTCTCTCTCTCTCTCTCTCTCTGTGTGTGTATGTGTATTCTGTGTGTGCATGTATCTGTCTGTCTCTCTCTCTGTGTGTTCTTTGTGTGTGTCTCTGTCTGTGTGTGTCTGTTCTCTCTGTGTCTCTGTGTGTGTGTGTGTGTATATTCTCTCTCTCTCTCTCTCTCTCTGTGTGTGTGTGTATGTGTGTTCTGTGTGTGCATGTATCTGTCTGTCTGTCTCTCTCTGTGTTCTTTGTGTGTGTCTGTGTGTGTGTGTGTGTGTGTGTGTGTGTCTGTGACATACTGCTCCTGGCTATGTGGTGACACAGCAGAAGGAGCCTCACCAGAGCTGTCCCTAAGGCTCTTAGCCTCTGGAACAGGGAGAAGTAAACGTTTGTTGTTTTTTTGAATTCCCCAGCTTCAGCTACTTTGTTACAGCATCGCATCATAGACTAAGGCAGACCTCAGAACTCTGTGTGGAAAGCCCAAGGGAAACAAAGGACCCCAGAGTAGCCCTGGGTCTGTAGCCACAGGGAGCAGGTGCCAGACAGGGGAGGTAGGAAACAGGGGCAGGATGTGTCCCAGAGCCCAGGCCTCCTTTAAACACTGCCAGAGTTGCAGGGGTGGGGGGTGGGAGGGAGTGGAGGTGAAACAGCTCCTCCCCGTTCCTCCTCTCACCTCTTCAGGCATCAAGGACACATCCTGTTGATCAACCTTCCCTGATCAGAGGGCTCAGAGGTCTGGATGATGCCATGGTGACCATGCCCCCTCAGGGCTCAGAGTGGCTTGGATGGAATAGAGATGGAGGTCTAAAGGATAAGCAGATGCCGGACACAGTTACCAGCCTGTCCTTAGGAGGGGACACTGACGCTGGGAAGAGCAAAGCCAGACACTCAAGGTCACCAGCAGAGAGGCCAGGATGGAAGCCTTGTGCTGGAGGCATTGGACCACCCCCTGCAAGTCCCTGAGCTGATTACCATCTTTTCGTCTCAGGATTTCAGGAGCAGAGGGGAGATCCCAGGACCAGAGCAGGGGCCTGTGGGATAGTTGCCAGAAAGATGTTTTGAATGCAGCTGCTGAGGGCAGGTGTGGGAGAACCCTAGCAGTGAGGTGGCGGAAAGTAATGCAGGGAGCTGGAGAAGAGCCCAGAGATGTTCTGTGCTTGCCCTAAAGTCACACAGCAGATCTGGACAGAACCTTGTCTGGGAACCCTGTGGAAGGTAGAAGTCCCCTCGTGCGTGTGTATGTGTGTGTGTGTGTGTGTGTGTGTGTGTGTGTGTGTGTGTGTGTGTTGCAGTCTGAGTCTGTCAAGGTAGAGAGGGAACAGGACACACTTCTTAGTGGCCTATGAATGCACTGAGAAACCAAAATGGGCCTGTGAGAGAGAGACATCTCTGAGACAGTGAGTGAAGAGCCAGCCTGCTCATTAAAAAGAAACTCTGCTCCTCTTCAGCTGGGACACAGTGGGGAGGAACTAGAAAAAGGGTGTTGAGGCCTGCAGGTGAGGAAATAATGAGGTAAACCCCCCCCCCAGAACCTAACTGACCAGCCCACTCCTAGGTAAAAGTCCACTCCTAAGAGAAAGAAAAGGTGTAAATGTAATTTAAAAAAAATAGAAAAGTAAGTGCCTTCATAAAAGCTGCTGATGCTCAGAGACAAAATGTAGGGGGCTGGAGAGATGGCTTGATGGTTAAGAGCACTGACTGCTCTTCCAGAGGACGTGGGTTCGATTCCCAGCACTCACACAGCAGCTCTCAGCTGTCTGTAATTCCAAGATCTGACACCCTCACACAGACATGTTTGCAGGCAGAACACTAATGCACATAATAAAATAAGAATAAATAAATTACAAAAGAAAGAAAAACTAATAAATAAGCAAAATGTAGAGCCCTCCTAAACGCCGTGAGTGAGGAGAGGTTAATGAAATGCGGTCTGTCCATACGGCAGAATACGATTCCGCACGAGAGGGAAAGCAGCTGAGACACAGCAGAGCCGGGAAGGTCCCAGAGAAGGTGAGCCAAGTGAGGTCCGTTTGCCAACAGCCATGGGTGGCATGGCTGCTCTAGAGGAGGACTTTATAGACAGGAGGCAGGCAGATGGCAGCCCATGAGAGGAGACAGCGGTGAGGGTGAGGGCCGAGAGCTCACATCCACCTTTCCTTTTGGGGTTCTAAGACCTATGCCAGTGACAGTTACGAAACCAATGAGCCTGCCGGCCAACAAGCTGCGCACTTCGAATAGGCAGATTTATGGTATGCAAATTGTACGTCAATAAATCTGGTGTAAAAAAACCGAGCTGCGGGAAGATGGGTACATGTCCGCAGGTATGTGCAGAGCCTGGGACATCTGGGAAGGTATCCCTCACACCTGTCTGCTGTGGTGCTCCGGGAGACTCCTCCTCCTGCTGTAAAGGGGCAGTGGGCCAAGTTCTTACCCGTGGTTCCAGTGCGGCAGAAAAGCTGCGTCTGCACCCAGCTCTGACCCTGGGTTAGCCTTCCTTTAAGAGGCTCTGCTGCTGTGGGGCCACGGCCCAAGTGTTTCAGAAGCCCAGAAACTTGCAGGCCCACAAATAGATGTCTGAACACACCAAGGGGGAGTCAGAGGGCACGGGCTTCTGGAGGTCATGTAGGAGCTAGCACTGCAGAGGGGCAGCCATCTTGCCTGCTCCCTTCAGCTAGCGGTATGGACACCGCCTGTGCCATATATGAGGAAAGAGGCTGAGAAAGGGGGCGTGGTCACTAAGGGGGCGTGGTCACTAAGGCTACCGTAGCTGAGGCTATTGTCTGGCCCTCCTATACCACCTGTTAGTCACACACTAGTGACAGAGTAGCATTTAGTGAAGTAATGAGGTCACAAAAGGCTGACACAGGAAGTTTAAGCCAGTCTGGGCTACACAGCAAGACCTTGTCTCAAAAAATTAAACTAACAACCCAAGTTGGGCAAGCACAGACATCGTCAGGTGAGGCTAGAACAAGGCTCTGCCCCCTTCTTCAGTGGGGCTCAGGATGGCTCTCCTTCCTCAGCCCACACCAAGTTTCCACATGGAGTCATGTGACTTCTGTCAAGGAGACTGTGGCATGAACCTCCAGAGGGAGAACAGTGTGGCTGCCTCAACGCAGCCAGCAGACCCCATACTTCCTGACTGGGGAGGGTAAGGCCATGTTTTAGAGCAAATCACCGTGGTCAGGGTTCAGGCCTACAGACCCCAGAACCCAGCCCAGAGATGGGAGGCCATTAGCCTTGAGTGTAGCAAGAAGTGGGATATGACAACAGGTTACTGGGTGAAGGGATAGTGAAGATATTTTAAGATTGGCACAGCAGGATTGGGAGATGGGGCAAAGGAGAGTACCCGCAGCACCTGGGAAGGGTGGCGCTACCACCCTGCACCTGAGGGATGCAGCCTTCCCAAACCTCTCCTGCTTCTGGCAGATCAGGGCCAGAGAATAGTCACCAGCCACATGCTGAGCCTCACTTCCCAGAGTAGAGGATAGGGGCTCAGATGGGGCGGAGCTCCATTGTGCTCAGCGAATATTTTCTCCTGCTCTCAGGGATCGCTGCCTCGATTTCCCCATCCTGTCCCCATTCCGCTCTGCTCAGCCTCTCTTGCCAGGCCAGGCCATCCCCAGCCACCAGCCTGGCCTACAAGCCAGGGGCTCCCACCAAGGGGCTGGCTGGCCATGAACCATTTCTGCCTGCATCCTGCTAGCTCCTTAGAGAGGAACAGGAATGGGGCACAGGGAGGGGGCAGAGAGGCCAGGCAGACAGTTTCCATGAACAGTTCCCTGCTACTCCCCAAAATAACCACGGTGTATATCCACGGCCTCACACTGTAGACGCTTAGGATAAACCCTCGTAAATCTGCGTGCAGGACCAAAAACCAGAGGCCATACCAGGGGCCAGACCCTCAGAGAGCTCGTGCTCTCTCTGTCTCCCTCTGCCTCTGCTGTCTGTCTGTCTGTCTGCCTCCCTCCCCACCACATCTCCATGGTGCTTTCCCCCATCATGGAGCTGTGAGGCCCCAGCCCAGCTCACGCCCACGGACCACATATTTTAATGCGCCTTCACAGTCTTCCAGAAAAACAGCTACAGCATCTACGACATTCTTCCGCCTCCTTGGAACAGCAGTGAGGGATGGGCCTGGGGGAGGAGAGCCTGGGAGACGTGGGGGAGGAAGAAGTGAGCTTCCTGCCCTCCTCCCCTGAGGAACCAGAGAGAGAGAGAGCAAGGCTCCTGCCTCCTCCTGGGCCTTCAGACACCTAGAAAGGCGCCCAGAGTGCAGGGACCTTGGGGAGAAGCTTCATGAAAACATTACAGGGGGAGCCTCAAGTTCAGAGTTCATGAACAAGATTCCTGGTTCTGCTTTTCGGCTCCACATAAACCCAGAAACCTCAAAGCATTCTTAACTTGCAATTAGGAACCCAGGGCCTGGAACTGGGAAGTGGGACATGCCACAGAGGAAACGGTCACAGACGACACGGGAATGTGTAACACTGACCCTCCCTCAGGTGACCCTTGTGGGGTAAGGCAGCTCTGGGTTAAAGGGCAGGATGGACCTGGCTGAAAAGAGCAGGGAGGAAGACTTGAGCCCTCAGGTACACACTATAGCTGACACACAGGAAGCTGAATGTACACAGAGGACAGGGAGACCATGAGGGTCACAGGTTTGGGCCTTCAGTCAGTGCCCATGGCAAGCCCTCCTCCCCCATCCCCAGACGCAGAGAATCTGGAAGGGAGGTGGATAATTGTCTTCCTAGTAGCCTTGCTCATGACTTCTCTTCGGTGGGCGCATTAGCCAAATGTTGCCTTAGTCATTCAGCCAGCCAATCTTCAGGTTGCACACTGAAGGCAGCCTGCTTCCTGAGCGGTGGAAAGGAACTCACTGGGAAGGGTACAAGGACCAGCTCTCCAGGCTGAGGGGAGTTCTCACTGAGTCCCTGGGTTGTGGTAGGCGAGGGGGTAAGAGGTGATGCCAGAGAGACAGCCAGATCCCGAGGGGAAGGGCACGGGAAGAAAGCTGTGCCCCGTTTGCTGGTTGATTTTCTTGACATTAGCTTCCCCGGAAAGTGTGTGACTTTCAGTGACTCTGCTGTGGAGCTGAGAACAGACCTGAGTCATCAGCTTGTGAAAAGGGAGGATGTGTGAATGGACGGGAAAGATGGATGACGGCATGGAAGAGAGAAGAGAGTGGATGAATGAGTAGGGGAGGGTGGTGGTAGACGACAGAGTGATGGACAATGGGCGGGGGCTGGAGGGTGGTGGACAGGTGATGACTGGGTGTTGGGGGGATGCGTGATAAACGGGTGCTGGATAGGTGCTGGATGAATGAACGCTGGGCGGGTGATAGTGTGTGGTGAATGAATGAATGGATGGATGGATGAATGAATGAATGAATGAATGAATGAAAGGCTATATGCTCAAAGCCCCAGGAAGCATCTCAGGCCAGGGCTACCGACTGGAGGAAGGACAAGAGGCAGGGGTCCCATCATAATGTTGTCACCATGCACACAAGGGAGAAGGGACCAGAATGTTGGAGAAAACCTGTAACTGTGCTCTGAAAATGAATTGCTGTGTTTGGTCAAATGAAGGGTCTGAAGTGAGAGGTCCTGTGGTGGCCAGGGCCATCCTCAGGAAGACCATTTGGAGCTGGCTGTGTGAGGTCTATGGTGACCGCGCTGATCCAAATGGGCAGGGGAAGGGAGACCTGGAAGATGAGGTGCAAGGGACCTGTGGCTCGGTGCACTCCCTCAGCGGGCCAGGGATGTGACGGTTGTCAGTTGTGGCACACTGTCTTAGTCAGGGCTCTTATTGCTGTAAAAAGTCACCATGACCATGACGGTCCTCTCTTACAAAGGGTGGCTGGCTTACACTTTCAGATGCTCAGTCCATTGTCATCATGGCCGGTAGAATGGCAGTGTGCAGGCAGACATGGTGTAGAGGAGCAGCTGGGAGTCCTACATCTTGCAGGCAACAGGAAGTTGACTAAAAGTCATGCTGAGGGAAGCTTGAGCAAGAGACTGCAAAGTCCGCCCCCACAGCTACGTCAACCTCCAACAAGGCCACACCTTCTAATCGTGCCACTCCCCTTGGGGGCCATTTTCTTTCAAAGCCACTGTACCTTAGGCCATGTGCCAATCACTCGAATCTTATTTGTTCTCCCGTGGGCTGTGCTGCCAGGTGTCCCACCCATGCCATTTTTTGTAACTTGTCTAAGGTCACACGGCTGCTGAGAGCAGACGGGCCTCCTCCTTGCCATGTGGTGTACATGCACGTATGGTGTCTGTACATGTTCACTTTAAGCGTACGTGTGTGAGTGCGTGCCTGCATTTGGGGGCCAGAGGGCAATGCCAGATGTCTTCCTCTATGACTCTTCAGCTTTTTGTTTAGTTTTGTATTTGAGACACAGTCTCTTACTGAACCTCATGGAGTCGGCTAAGAGGACCAGTCAATGAGCAATAGGAATCCTCCTGCCTCCACCCCCACCACCCAAGCACTGGAGTTACAAATGTGCATAGCATGCCTAGCTACTGGGAAATCGATGGGTACTGGGAATTCAAACCCAGGTCCTCATACTTGCATGGCAGTGCCTAACCGGCTGAAGCATCTCCCGAGCCGCTCTCCTTCATTTCTGCAGCTGCCACGCAGTTAGGCCTCTCCCACCTCAGTGGGAGCTCCCAGACAGTGTGCCACTTCCCACAGCATGCCGAGTGGCTGCAGGGGCCATGCCAGGTGGCGTTGCCTGAGACAAAGGTAGGAGGTGCGTGACTGCACACAGGGTGAGGTGGCCATGACAATAAGGGCTTGAGCAACACAGCCAGGTGGCTTCTGGGAAAAGCAGACACTGTCTCCAGTTTGTTCTCATCAATGAGTGAAGCAGGGCTACAAGCCAGGACTCCCAAATGGCTCCTGGACGGTGTGACCTCAGCGCCTCCATGGACTGAAAGTTCCAGATGGCTTTTTTTTTTTCTGCAGCTTAAGTCTTGACGGTGTTTGTTCCCAGCAAAAGAACATAGCAAGCGGCTACGGCTGACCAGGATGCACAGGCGAGCCGGCTCGCTGGAGGGTGGGGCAGGATGAGCAGCTGTCATGCCCCACAGGCTAATAGTCTGATAGGTGATAGTATCCTCTGAGGCTGGCTCTGTTCACTCAGCCTCCGGATGTGTTCCTGGGAAGGAAGACAGCACTCAGTGCCAGACTGCAGCATGGGCAGGGCTTGATGTCCTGAAAGCAGCTCACCTGGATGAGCCAAGACCAAGTTCTACTGAGAATGTGTTGGTGGCTTACAATCGATTCTGGTGTAGGCATGGACACAAGGATCTCAGAAATCCTGGGGGATCTGGAGCCCAGTCACTCATATCTAACCCCGCTGGCTGGCCTTGACCATGGATGACAAACACAACAGAAGTGTTCAGTAATCAGATACTGATGCCCGAAAGGGAAGTTCAAATCCAGAGGAGTGGCAGTGGCAGGAGGCAAGCTCGGCCCTGGTCAGTAGCATGGGGCAACAGTTCTGGGGGAGGCTGCAGGAAAAGAGGGTTTGCAAACACACAGTTGACAGTAGATCTACCACCATGTGCGCACACACCTGGGTAGTACGACTGAGCCTCCGGACACCTCCACAGGAAGCAGCAGCATGGTGTCATCTGGATAGAGCCTGCGGAAAATGGGGCCTCCTCCCATTGGCCATTCTTGCCTCTCTGGAGACTTTCTTATACTGTGCCTTCTGTATTTGAGATTAGCTCCTCATGGTCATGTCCCTCCCCGGCAAAGCTCCAGCACAGGAAAGACAGATACACCCAGCTGATAACTGCACCTGGCACCCCTGAAGCTTCAGAAATGCTTGTTCATAGGTTGTCTTAGTGTTCTGTTTCTGTGAAGAAACACCATGATCACAGCAGCTTTTATAAAGGAAAGCACTTAATTGGGGCTGGCTTACCGTTCAGAGGTTTGGTCTATTCTCATCGTGGTAGGGAGCATGGCAGCATGCAGGCTGGGAAAGGAACTGGGAGTTCCACATCCAGATCTGCAGGCAGCAGGAAGAGAAAGAGCTGGCCTGGCTTGAGGTTTTGAAATCTCAAAGTCCGCTCCCAGTTATACACTTCCTCCAACAAAGTCACATCTACTCCAACAAGGTCACACTCCTAATTCTTTTCAAATAGTGCCGCTCCCTGATGACTAAGCATTCATATATATGAGCCTATGGGAGTCGTTCTTATTCAAACCCCCACATGGGCTGATTGGTTGCATGTGTTTTAGCTTTGCTTTGTTGTTTCTCTGAGTGTAAGTCGCATCTTGTATTTGGGAAAATGACCACCTGATTCATGTGCTACGTCCTTTTCTGGAGCATGGCAAAGGACTGTTCCAAGGGGTGACTCTAACTGTAAGAGAGAGTGAACCTCACCCTTGCCAGGAGATGCTCTGAGAGCCACATATGCCATCACTGTCTACGCAGAGGAAGGACCAGGCTGGGCACGAGAGCAAAGGGGCGCTGTGCCTGTCAGTGGCACGCGTACACCAAAACCAGAAGGACCATGCACACTGGCTCCTCCCCAAGGAGGTTCATGTCGTGGAGAAATGACAGCCCTCTGTGCTGTCTGAGCACTGAACAGTTACACCATGGAGTCAGCCTGCGTGCCTATAGAATACAACTGTGCCCTGAAAACAAGGGAACACCCACCATCAGCCACAACAGGGATGAGCCCGGAGGACATTATGTCGTGCGAAATAAGCTAGACACCGAGAGATGGCTGTGTATCTGGTCTCATGTGTGGAAAAGGCCTGAGAAGGTCAGAGGACTCAGTTCAGCCGACATGACGTGACTATTATAAAATGTGTGTTTGAAAAGGCAAAGAGGAGACCATAAGTGTTCCACCAAATAAAACAGTACGTGTGTGAGGTAGCTGGCTGTGGGCCGGCTTGCTTCAGCTGTGCTTCTACGGTGCACATGTCCCTCAGAACAGCCGACAGACATCACATGTGTATGCGGTATTTGGATTAATTTTAAAAACTAAAAGTTTTAAAAACAAATTTCAACAGATACCCCACCAACTACGTCTAGAGAAGAAGTTTCAACACACAAGACACCAGAGGGAGAGGGTAAGACCGATAAGGGGAAAAAGGCCTCTGGAGGTGGGGCTTGGTGCAGTGGGAGATCACATGACAAGCTGAGCAGGTCCAAGCCCTAGACTAGATCCCCAGCGCACCTGCAAATGCTAATGACCTTGAAGACAGAGGACCAGAAATGAGCCGAAATGAGACACAAAAATAACCCCATGTGTTTGTTGTGCTGGGGATTGAAGCTGGGGGGGGATCTGGTACTCTACCACGGAGCTATAGCCCAGACCTAAGAGAAATTCATAAAGACACCAATCTCACTGACCTTGGGGCACCTTCAGATGGCTCAACACATGTGTAAAATTAGAAGGGCAGCAGCAGGAGGAATGATAACAGAAGAAGAGGAGCCCCAAATCTCCACATCCACATAGACCATAATCAGAGTTTCCGGGTCCCTCTGCCCCATCCCATCTGCACCTTAACGGCCACCCCTTCCTCCAGCTCTCAGGGTCCTATAGGCCACTTGCCCCTCTTGCAGGTGTGCTTGTCTCTTCCCTGGAAGAGTTCTGGGGCTTCCCTGATGCTGCTTCCCCAGGGTGGGAGTGCAGGATAAAAGCCAAGAAACGAACTGCTCAAAGTTCCGAGCCTCTAAGAAGTCAAACGAGTTTTGACCCCAGGATCCAAGATACCAGAAAGAAAGGGAACATGGGGGTGTCCAAAAGGGCCACAGCTACGTGTAACCTGTTCACCACACAAACTGCACCAGAGGCATGCCCAAGGAAAAGACCACCAAGAGAAGTTCTACCAGGAACATAGCTGAGACTGTGCCAGCAGGGGTGTTCCTGAAGTGAGCATCTTCCAGACTTGAGCACTTTCCTGTCTCTCTGTGAAGCAGAATTACTTCATGAGCTGTGATGTTCACAGCAAGGTGGACAGGAACCAATCTCACGAAGTCTAAAACATCAGGACATCCATCGGGATTTAGACCTGCTGGTATTGCCATTATAACCTTCATCAAAGCCCGCGTAGAGAGCTGGATGGAAGGAAACTCAGCTTTGGGAGAAGTAAAGTAAAATAGAAATTTAAGAGGAAGAGATAAGGAAGAATAGAGGGTTGTCCCAATGAACATGTTCCCTCAGCCTCCTGCCAGCGGTGGCATAAGCCCAGGCTTCTGGGGTTTGCAGGAAGGAGGTGCGGTCACACAGACCTGCCAAAACAGCCATTCCCCAGTTCCAAGCAAGCTGTGGCTCCTGTGGCAGGGCCTGTTTCCCTTCCCTGGTGGGTGGGCTCAGCATAGGTCTGCTTGATGATTCTCATGTATACAGAGCCCTCACAGCTCCCTGATATCCTCAAAGGATACCCAGAGGGACAGCCAGAGCCCACATGCAGAGCTCTTTCTAAAACCCAGAGCCCACACCAGGGCTCCCTCCCGTCGGGTCCCATTCCCTCTCTACAGGTTGGGTTAAGTGACATGTGGGAATCTGTAGGGGGCAACCCAGGGCTGGACCATCTGTCCTTTCTCTATTGACCACTCACTATGTGTCAGGGCTTATTCAGTTCACTGTGTCCCTGTCTCTCCAGCAGCATCTTAGAATGGCCTGAGCTGTCTGGGGTCAAGTCATTCCCTAGCAAGAAAGTGTTTCCTCTAGAAACACCTGGACCACGAAGCTGTGCACAGGCCCCAGGAAGGGTTGGGGTTGGAAGGACTGCTTACCATAATAGGTAGAACTGCAAGGAACGGGGCAGCAGGGATCCAGTATTGCCTCAAGAGAAAGTAAAAAGGCCCGCCCGCCTAGGAGGGGAGGGATTATGTTCAACGGTAGCACGAGGTTGGTTATTTTGTCCCTACCCTGTGACTCACTGCTAGACTGTCTTTAATGCCATTGTATGGGGCAACCATGGGGTCAGGATTAGCTCAAAGCATCCCTTTCAGTGTCCCACAGCAGACATCGGGCAGGGTGACATGAGGTGCCAGGCCTCCCCCAGACCTGCAGAATAAGAAGTTCCAAGGACCCAGCCTCTCTGAGCCCCTGTGATGCTCACATCCACTAGGTCCCCGACTCCCAGGGTATTCCATCTACATCTCTGATGACTGGTAGGAGGGGATAAGCCCACCCCTGTTGTATTTGCAAGCGTGGTTTCCAGTCACACACAAGCTAGAGAACTATCTACCCAGTCAATGGGGAGGGGCATGGCAGGGCTGAATTAGCTACTGGGGAAGATAGACAGTAGTCACACAGCTGAACAGAAGGTAGCAGTGGGTAGAGAGAGCAGCACCATGGAGTGATCGACAGTGTGGAAGCAATGACGTCACCATCGTAGCCCTCACACAGCCTCTACCTCTCAGTGCTCCATTTGTAAGTGAAGCTATGCTGCGGCTCACTTCTCTGAAGCTCGCGGGTCCTCATTCCCAGGTGCCTGAAACCAGGGTGGGCTTCGTGGCAGCAGTGTCTCAGGCCATGGATTTGGGGTGGCAGGAGAAGGAATGAATGTAAGGAGAGCTTGCAAATGGAAGGAGCTGCCTTCCATGAGGGCAGGCATTTGAAGCTTACTGTGTTCTAGAATGATCCTTCCCTCTGTTTCTGAGCCCTTCGTGGTGACAACAGTGCCCATCATAACCTGACTTTACGACAAACCAGCGAACTGCTAGTCAGTTAATGGCTGCAATGACACCCTCTTATGGATGTCATTCCTGTCCCGTTCTCTGTGGGCTACACTCAAACACCTGTCCTCACTGCACGGTGCCCGACGGTAGCCAGTTAATAATGTTACTCAGCCTCTCCCGTGTCTGCCCTGTGAAGGGTGTTCACCATATTCACAGAGGAGAAAAGGGAAGGGTGGGCTCAGTGCTGGGGTACTGGCAGCTCTGGTCTCACATGGGGGGATCCTGACATACAGGCTGTGTGACCCTGGGCAAGTCCCTAACCTCTCCGAGCTTCAGCCTCTTCGTCTCTAAGGCAGGCACCACACCAGCTTTGCTGGGAGTTGGAGATTGGAGGGACTGCTTGTCCACTCATTCAGTGGATATACATCAAAGACCGGGCTGGCGGACAGCAAGGGTGAATGTCCCACCCATGCATTGTGGGGTTCAGGGGGGAAGGACAGTAGCTAGCCAGCCATCCTGTCAGTGTGACAGAAAGCCTGGTGTGAAAGTGAAGCGGAGGGCAGGGAAGGCACCAGGCTCGGGAGAGGATGGAACAGATTGCATCAGCCTAGTCAAGATGGTCAGGACTGTGGGGCTTTCAGAGACGACACAAGTTAGGACCCCAGTCATGAGCTGAAGCCCTGAGGTTGGGGGAGGGGCACCTAAGGTGGGGGTCAACAGTTACAGGTGCCCCGAAACTACAGGAAGCTCAGTGTGCCTGCTGAGCCTAGCCATGATGGTGGGGGTTATGGGAGTCCCGACAAGCCAGGCCAGGGAGGGATCTGATGGGCAGGTGGGAAGAAGGGCTCTACCCACCCTGTATGGCCACAGCAGAAGCTGTGGAGAGGGAGTCTGCCTGTGGGCTGAGGATCCTGGGAATGGATCTCTATAACTGACTTCCCTATCCAAAGATTTGGAGAATCTATGCCTGAGGCAGACCACCAGGACTGCACACGGCCTGCACATTCACTGAGCCCGCCCATCCCGCCCCCATATCCTGACACCCCAAACAGTGACTCATGGAACAAGACAGCAACCATGCACCCAGGTTAAAATTATGCAAGCCACGTGCGTGATATTAAAAACCCAGGGAGCGTGTGTTTCTAGTGCGGCAGGGGGCGGGAAGGGGGGGATGCCAAAATGTAGCTGTTTTATTTAAGGAATTTATTGGGCTAGTGTGAACGGATGTTTGTTGAAGGTTTTTCTCCCAGTGGGGGAGAAGTAGGTACCTGCAGCCTGATTGCTAAAAATAGGGGGAACCTCAGCCTGCTCCATGAGATGAGTCCCAAAATACCATGTCTTTCCTTCTTCCCCAGCAGCAGCTCCACGAGCCAGCTCCTGCAAAGTCTGGGCTGGGGACCATCCAAGACCCCAGGGCTTCACTTCAGAGCTCCTTCTCTATTCCCTGAGTCACAGGCTTGGTGTGTGCCCATCCCAGCTGTCTCAGGGAGGCAGGCAGGCAGGCCAGAGTCTACGGCATCAAATCCCCAGCTTGACCCTGATTCTGTCTTCCTGTGTAATTGACAGGATGCTGGGGACCAGACTACAACACCCACCTTTAGGGTCTTTGAGAGGCTGCAAGCACAGCTGTGCCAAGCGAGTGGGGATGTATCTGCCAAGGGTGGGGCACAAGGAAGGGTATCAGGGGCCGAGTGCGACCAAAGCTCGTCACAAAGATTACGAAGATGTCCTGGTTCCATGGGGCCTATTATTTCATGCAACCAGTACACACTATTTTTTAAAGAGAGATCTGCAGAGCCTGGCCCCTCTTGGCTTTTCATCAGCTCTCCCACGTCCAGGCAACCTCCACCTGTCTGCCTTGGTGGCCCTCAACCATTCTGCTGCTCCTCCTAACTGCTCCTCTCTCACTATACCCAACAACTGTTCTCGGGGCATTTTGCAGGCCTGATCTGGACTCTGTACTGGAACCTCATTACACAGGAGCCTAGACCTGGGGGTGGGGTGGGGCTTTGCCCCTTAGATGGACCAGGGACTGACCCAGAGTCACCAGGAGCTTCTCTGACATCCAGTCAGGGTGGGTCTTGTCTTTACACTGGAAATACAAGGCACGCCCGGTGCAGTGGCTCCTGAGCGGATGGCCCCTGCTCTCCAGAGCCATTCAGCTCCTTTTGGGAAGGCATACCAGGTGGCCACTTTAGCTGTGACACCTCAGAGTCCAGGTCTGGAAGGTCAGAAGGACTAGCTGAAATCTCTTAGCCTAGACACTGGGCCTGTGTGGCCTTGAGTTGATTTATGAGCCTTTTTGAATTGCTCTTTTTTTTTTTGAATACCTGTGTGAGCCAGGCATGACAGTATAAACAAAGAAGAAAATGCCCACAGGGCTCTCAGACACCCCCACCCTGTGAGGCCCTCGCCAGGTCGCACTTGCTCAGACATCACCTGCTTTCTTTTCCTCCCAGACCTCAGCCACTCCCTGTGTGCCGTGGGCTGCCCACCTGCCCACCGCACACCCAACTCACTGCTGCCCACCGCACACCCAACTCACTGGCCTAGTGTTACAACACCAACTTTTTCTGTCACCCCCTAGCAGGGACAGCCTTAGGAACTTCAGCTCCCCTCCTGGGAGGAGGTAGTGGTCAGTGTGCTCTTGACTCCATCACGAGATGTGGTAAATGTGGAGATGGTGGAGGGTGCTCACACCATGGAGAGTCCTGAGGTTGGACATTATTCCTAGCCTCATTAGCAAAGGTGGGAGGTTCAGAGAGGTGACGAATCTGTCCGTGGTTGCACAGCAGTGCTGAGACACACCTCCAGGTGTCTGTCAAACTCTTGTTCTTTTCTCTAGAATACACAGCCTGTGTGTGTGTGTGTGTGTGTGTGTGTGTGTGTGTGTGTGTGTGTGTGTATCTACTCTTTGTACTGACAATTTTCTGAAGAGGGACATAAGGAAGAGAATGTCCCCCTCCTGCTGCACAAACTTTCCCTGCCTGCCTCTGTTCCCTGGCCAAGTGATGGGCTAGCCTTCCACCTCCCTCTCCTGCCCCTGATCATTGAGGGCAGACCTGTGTCACTGGGAGACTATGTCAGCCAGAGAAGAGGACAGGCGTGGGCCTTTCAAGGCAGCTGCTATGGGAGGAGGGGTGCTTTGCCAGACCTTTTCAAGAGGGTAGGTAGCTTTGCACAGTGGAAAACCTGGGACACCTCTTTCTTTGCTTTCTGCCACACCTCTGGGCCACCTGTTCCTCAGGGGGCTCCTTCCACTGACTCTCGGACTCTCAAGGGGGCCCCACAGCCTGGGCAGTCCTGCCCTGCTGTCCACTTCTGCAGCAAGCATCGCTGCCACCTTTGCCAGGAGGGGTCCCACAGTCCCCAAAACTCGAGGAAACTGCTCCTGACACACACAATTGTAGCAGGATGTGAATGAAGCCCTCAGTGTGACTCATCTCCTGAGATGTGCAGGATATGTACTTCACACACGTGCGCGCGCGCACACACACACACACGTATGTACACACACGCACACACACACATACATGTGCACACACACACGCACACAAACACACACACACACTGGCCCCATGGCTGGCCCGGAAGGTGCCAGCCAAAGGATCATACAGCTTGGGGCAGCTCTCCTCAGCCTCAGCTCTGACTCGGGGAGACCACCTTGCACCTCTCCGCCATTGTCTGCCTTGGCTGCCAGGAGTCTTTGCTCTCAGAATACTTTCACTGAATATTTCATTCAGCACAGATTCCACAGCTCAGCGGAGACTGCAGGGAGTGGCTCAGACATTTCTCTAGAAGGTAACAAGCTTCCCAGCTCCCACAAGCCCCCTAGACCTGACCTTGACCACCATATCATGCCCAGGTGGCCTCCACAGGATGCCATCCTCCTCCTCACTCCGTGCTGTCTGTTCTGTCACATGGCTGTCCCTGAGCATGGCTGTGTACACGGTCATTGGAACTGCTGCATCATGGTGGTAGGCTTAGTTACAATCAATGCTGCTCAATAGGTATCTAAAAGGTACAGATAAAGAAGAATGCACGCTAAGTAGGTGTAAATAGACACTCAACAGAAACAGTTCAATATATAATAGATACTGCTAAATCATTTTCTAAAGTGTAAGATTTCCTGTTGTCCCACAATCTAGCCAACACTTAGCATTATCAACATTTTAAATTGTAGCCAGTCACTTGGGGTGCTGTGGCTCTCTCTTTGTAACTTCAATTTTCATTTCTCTAATCACTGTTGAGATTCAGTACCTTCACATTCATTGACCACTGAGATGTTCTTGTGAAATACCTGGATTTTGCCCCTCGACTTACAGTGCATTAACCCTGTCCCATGGGTATGTTTGTGTTGTGTTTTTTTTAATATTTATTTATTTATTATGTATACAATATTCTATCTGTGTGTATGTCTGCAGGCCAGAAGAGGGCACCAGACCTCATTATAGATGGTTGTGAGCCACCATGTGGTTGCTGGGAATTGAACTCAGGACCTTTGGAAGAGCAGGCGATGCTCTTAACCACTGAGCCATCTCTCCAGCCCCGTTGTGTTGTGTTCTTATTAGTCTAGGTGTCCACATATTTTTGGAGCCCAGAGGTCAATGTTTGGTGTTTTTCCTCCATCTTTAGACTTTATGTTTTGAGACAGGGTCTCTCACTGGACCTGAAGCTGTTCCCCCTGCATTTGCTGCCGTGCTCTTGGTTTCACGTGGACTCTAGAAATCCAAACTCAGGGCCTCATGCCTGTATGGCAGCCAGTTTGCATAATGAGCCATTGCCACAGTTCTTGGTCAGTTTTGTTATTGTTGTTGTTGTGTTGAATGCCACATGAACAAGAAGACTTTCAGTAGTGGGTATTTTGAGACAAGGGCTCATGTAGGCTAGGCTGGCCTTGAACTTGGGACAATCCTGCTTCAGCCTCTCTAGTGCTTGAATTAGAGACCTGAGCCACCATGTCCAGCTGTATTTCTCTTTGAAGGATTTATTTTTTGGTTTGGTTTTATTGTTGTAGCTTTTGAACTCCCTATGTAGTTGACTCCTGTTTCTGCCTCCTGAATGTGGGTTTGCAGGCGTACTTCATACCTGACACAGATATTCCTTTTGTGTTGTTTTTTTTTGTTTGTTCGTTTGCTTTTGCGAGTAGGAAGGGTCAGACCTCACGTAGGCTGACATCAAACTCCACGTATAATCAAGGATGACCTTGAACTTCTCATCCTCTCGCCTCCACTCCCCAAGTGCTGGTGCTGAGATGAATTCATGAGATGTAGGGAATTGAATTGAAGTTTTATGCATGCTAGGCAAGCAGGAACTGACCCGTAACTCCATCTCTGGGTCATTCTTCCCCTTTAATCTAGACCCTTCCACCACCATTGCTGTGATGGTGCGGGGCAGGAGTCTGTTCCTGTATGGACAGTCAAGGGGACCAACACCAGTCATTAAAGTCTGTCTTTACCCTGTGTTTGGTATAAATCACATGTCTATTGGTGTTCTGTCTTCTAACCAACAGGCCTGGTCATTTATCCACACACAATGCCACACTGTTTTAGCTAGCTTTATAATTGGCATTAATATCCAGTAAAGCTGGGTAGATGAAAGGGGAGACTCAACCGAAGTAGAGGAGGTACAGAAATTCCATAATGAAACCTGCTACTTTGTATGCTAATTAAAAGAAAATTAAAATAGCACAAAACCAAAAGGTACCCACTAAAGCACCTCCTCCCATTTCGTTCTTCCTCTTCTTCACTGTAAACAGCTGTCTTTCATTCTTCAGTTTCTACAGCTTCTGGGAAAATTAAAATGTGTTTCACACACGTGCGCGCACACACACACACGCCAGACCTTTGTTACGGTTGTTTGCACTGGATCTATCAATCAACTTGAAGCTGACTTCTTTAAAACACTGAGCCAACCAGGCCATGAAAAGCGTCTGCCCCTTCATTTCCTTTAGCTCATTTGGATCCCTATTAGCATGCTGACAGAGTAGCTCTTGAGCAGCTCTGTTTGATGAAGCGGGGCGGGGGAGGGGGAGGATCTTGCTATAGCACAGCAATGCCTACCTTTCCATAGAGATGTAGTCCCAGAGCCCTGAAATGGCCTGGCCAATTGCCCAGCCAGAAGAGGGCAGAATGAGGACTCGGACCATCTTGCTTGGCCAATCTGGACCTCTCAACACAGGATGCTGCAACATGCAGGCACATAGTGACAGGTCTGGGGTGGCTAGCATCCTGAGGGGTGGCTCTGTGGCTGGTTGATGACCCACTCCTCCAGTACCCAGAGGCATGTGTCCCCTGGCCCCTCCACTGCACAGACTCAGAAACAAGGCATGTGAACCACACAGGGTCAACAAGTCAGTAAGGACAAAGCTGTGCTTGAAGCTGGGCTCTTGAGTGACACACACTCCTCTGTTTTAATTTTCATTCAAAAGTCTGTATCTCTAGAGCCAGTTTTCCACAACTCCAGGAAGTTGTCCAGACTCTGGCTGCCCCAGGTAAAACAGGCTGGTCCCTCTGTAAACTCTCAGGCACTTTTGGAGCCAAGAGGAAGAAAGCAAGGGCTCTGGGTCAAACTGGGTGGGCTCCTAGGCATACTTGTGCCATGGCTGGCTGAGTGACCGTAGATACATTTCTCTCCCTCTCTGAGCCACCCAACGTAGTGCAAAAATTGCAGCCCTTGCCTTGCTGTAGGAGAAAAGGATTAAAGTAAGGGACAGATAAGGGGGCCTCAGAAGCAAGTCCTCTCAACCCTCGGCTCCTTTTCTTACCTCACTGCAAGAGTTGCCCTGAGGATCAACAAACTAGAGCCCAGATGTTCAATGTCTCTTCCCGCATGACCACAAGCATTACCCACATGGATTTTAATGTTCCCATTTAGATAAACAGACACTTTGATAGGACTACATCCTTACACGATTGCAATCTTAGCACACGCAAAGGGTTTAGGGGGCCCGAGGCTCACTCAATGTGGGCCTCCTTCCGCGTTGTAACTACCCCAGTATTTACACAGCCAATGAGAGCTAGGATCATGGCCTGACTCCAGTCCACTCCAGCTCAGCCTTCTGTCCTGTGCCCACAGAGTGAGTCAGATCACCTCCACTCTGTCCTTGTATGGTGGAAAGACTGAGTCTGGGTACCTATGACCCAGGCCGTGGCAGGGCTACCCCCATTGGATTTTAGGTAAATTCCCACCTTGGTGTGTACATCCATCAAACCCGGTTGATATGTCTTTGGATAATAATGATCTTCTTGTGGCCCTTAGGTGAGATCCCTCTACTTCTATCTTTAGGACCAAACGTGTATCTGTAAGCAAACAAGGAAAACCATGGCACAGGCTTCTTTCCCTTTGTATCTTGACTGCCGGGTATGTGTTTGCTAGGGTCTGTACCATGTAGAAGTGATTTACTCATTGAGGGCCGTGCAGCTGGGGAGGGTCCTGGAATCAGAAATTCAGACCCCCTGGTTCCTCTGCTTAGTGCTGTGGCAGGGGCATTATCACTCCAAGCCTGCCTCCTCCCCCATAGAGAAATGAGAACCCTGAGTTCTACCTTCTCCCGACTGGGTGAGGCTGACAGTGACCCCCCACTTCATCTCTGAGGCTGTTTCCTTTCCTGAGAGGTTCATGGTCACCTTTGCAGGTGGTGGCAAGGACTCGGAGGGTGCTGCCAGGCTCCTGTACCCGGCTGCTGGCACTTTGTAAACAGCAATTGATAAAAGGAAGGGTTATGAGCCTGAGGTTTGCAAATTGAGGCATTTTCCTTCAATGCTGAGGAGCAAATCAAGGGCCTTGTGCATGTCAGGCAAGCACTCTGTCTTGGTGTTATGAGGCAAGAGCTTTGCTCTGGAACCCAAGCTGACCAGGAACTCACAGAGCTCCTGCATCCTTCCTGTGGCAAGTGTAAAACAGCTCTGTAATCTAACGACAGCCCGGATTCTGGCTTCCAGAGTTGGTGGATGTGTCTGCGGTGGGCACCCCCAGCTCAAGTGCGTCTTTGCAGGTGTTCCTACTGCTGCCAGGGATAGACCTGTCAGAGCTGGCCCTGTGGGTGCAGAGCCAGGTTCAAGCTTCCCACTGCCCATTGTGTAACCACAGTGCTGCTTACCCAGAGCCTACAGCCCTTGTGAGGCTGATACCAAAGAAGGGCTGCCGCCTCACTGTGTGCTGGGTGTGGCAGGGGGCTGTGTGTTGAAGAGCAGCCAGACTGGAGGTGTGGCCAAAGCCTGGTGGTATTCCACATGCCCCGCTTCCTGGGCCCTGTGGGGTGTTTCTGACCTGCCACTCATTCCCGTACCTCCAGTGCCCTGGCCCCTGATAGAGCTGTCTTCTCTCACTTTCCAGGCACACTGGAACCAGTCTGACCTGGGCAGCCATGCCCACTCCTCTTAGCAGCTTAATGCCTGAGGCGAGAGCCTCCACTTTCTGAGGCTCTGTGTCTGAGACTGAGTTTGCAGGCTGTCTTCTTTGGTGTGGTACGACCCATCTAACTGGAGAGGCGGGAGAGGGTCACAGGATGCAGCTATGGTCACAGAGCCCCAGGCACAGCACATGAGCGGGGGCCTACATCTCTCCTATCCTTTCATGCTTCTGCCCCAGGTCTGGTCCTGGGTCTCCTAACCCAGCAGACAGAGGTTCCACACTTCCTCAGCTGGCCCTGCTGAGGAGCTGGATTGGCAGGGACTACAGAAGCAGGGCCATAGGGCATCAGCATGAATCTGTGGTTTTTCTAGCCTGGCCCACCACGGTGAATTTTGCAACCCTGTAGAACATAGACACCCCTACAGCAAAGCTCCTAGCTGTTTCTCACCTCCTGCCACAGCGGTCTCCCTACCTGGCCAAGCAACTGGCTCCACCCTCTTGCGGCAGCTTAGCTTTATTTATTTGTTTGTTTTTCATGGGTGGGCTCCAGAGCCAAAGCAAATTTTAGAATAAGCAAATCAGCCTGTGTGAGAGTGGCCATGCCCTTGGCTACAAGACTACATTTGTGTTTTAATGCCTTGCTATTTTGTTTGCTTACTTTGTCCACGCCTGTCACTCTAGACGAGTGGGTGGGACCACTGTCACTGCCGCTCCCCCCCCCTTGTGGATTTTTTTTCTTCCTCTCCCTTCTCTCTCTTTGGCCTCCCTTCCTTCTTTTCTGCCTTCTCCCAGCAGAGCCAGGCCTCTGTACACTGAGTGGGGGCCAGCTCTGTGTGGGGAGCTGGGGATGCATGTGTGTCTGGGTGGCAGAGGAAAGGGCAGAAAGGCAGCACCTACTGTGAGCGGGTAGCTGAAACAGGACAAGGTGCCAAGGGACCTCAGTGAATGGGCAATTACTGTGCATACCCAAATATAAGGCAGTCTATACTCTATCTAGACTCTAGCTAGAGGGCCACCTCCATTCTCCGCAATAGCCCATCCATGTAAAGCTGAATAGTCCAAAAACCACAAGGGAAGCCAGGCGGTCAAATGTCCACTTACAGGGTCAGGGTCTCACTTACACATCCATATTTTAAGTTCATGTTATTCAGCACATTGATTTGTAATTCTGAATCTTTAAGAACTTCTTTGGTCTTTCCTGTGGGGTTTGTTGCTACATCACCATCATGGCGGGGGCAGTATTTCCCAAAGCACATCTTCGCCGGCTGGAGAGGCTCAGTCTCTGCCTTTCAGACCCACCAATCCCATGTGGACACTTCCTGCACTACACCGAGGCGGCAGGGGGCTCGGTGGCTGCAGATGACCCACAGCCACTCGCTGGAGCACTCTGAAAGCGGTCTTTAAAAGGCTGGTCAAGAGCAGCCTCCCTCCCTGCCATCACGAAGTCCTTTGCCTTGAGTCCTTTTATCTGAGTGAAATTCCTCGAGTCCTTTTATAGCAATGGCGGCCTCTATAAGCACCCCAGGCTCACAGAGAGTGAAGGCCCACCTAGCCAATGTACCTTTCCCCCATCAGAGTTTGGGGTGAAAAAATAAATAATTTGGAGCACTTTGTAATGGAGAAAAAGAAACTCAGTACAGAGGAGGTCCTGGAGGGGAGAGGGTGAGGACGTCTGAGAAGCCAAGGCACCCGTGTTTTTTGCACAGTTTCTGAAGGAGCTTGCCCTCAGCTACTGGGAGATAGGTTTGGGTATCTCTTCTACTCACGGACCCTCAGTTTACCCTGTCTGTGACGTGGAGACAATAACCCTGTTTCGACGGCGGCGCTAGTAATACACAGCATAGGGGAAACTAGTGCAAAGGTTAGGGACTGGGTCTCCTCACATAGTTATATCTTCCCCACCTTGGTGTTCCAGCCTAGGAGTCTGGACCAGAGAGGCACAGGCTAGCTGACTTCAGTGTAAGAGAGTAGCCAAGGCTGCAAGGTTCTGAGAAAAAAACCTATGAGGTGGGCTAATTCACGAAAATGTTTCCCCCCCCCCCACATACATTACCCACCTCTCACACAACCCCATTCTCCCCAAAACCTCCAACCAATGCTACCTAACGCCCTCTATGTTGTTGCTGACTTTGATCATTGTGTGATCTTTATGGCTAATCTTTCCTATATCAACCACTACTGTTTCTTCCTTAAGAGCAGAGACTGTATCTTGGGGCTCAGCACAGGGCCTGGTGCACAGGCTGTAGCCAGTATTTTAATGAAGGGGGGGGGGATAGTGAGCTAATGACTGAGTCAACACCCCTCCCTATCCTTGCATGCCACCGAAGTCTCTCCTAGGTATGTGGCCCAGAGAATGGAGAAGTTCCCAGGCTCCACAGCTCACCCTGGCTGAACTGCCATGGAGTCCTTGACACTGTCCTGCGCGACCTGCCCGTGTGACCATCACCTCTGGAGTCGGCGCACAGCCCAGAGTGGCCCAGCGCCCGGCAGCCCCTCCCGAGGGGCAGAAAGAACCCGCGCAATCCGCGCGGGAACGGCAAGGACCGGAGGCCAGCCCCGCCTCTCCCACGCCCTGCCGGTGCAAACTTTCAAAAGACGCGGCGGTGGCGGCGGCCCCGCCCCGGCACGGTTGGCGGCG
>NC_022014.1:157484-191557 GCF_000317375.1 Microtus ochrogaster
CCGCCCGCCGGTCGCCCGTACAGCGGCGATGCCCCGCAGCCCGGCCTCGGCCCCCGGCCCGCCCAGCTAGCCCCGCGCCGGGACTCTCGGAGCAGCGATGGGCAACACGGTGCACCGGACCCTGCCAGGTACGCGCAAAGCCGCGCCCCGAGGTGGCGCGGAGCGCTCGGTCCTCCCCGGGCAGCCCCAGCCTCGGAGCCCCGGGTGCACGCGGGAGTCTGGCTGCCTGAGCCTGATGCCCGGAGCCGCACCCCAGACAGGCCGTGCAGACCCCGCCTGGTTCTCCTGGCCTTGGCCGTGCGCCCCGCGCCTTTGTTCCAGCCCGAGGTCGCTGAGGAGCAAGCCGGGGGACATCGGGGCTTCCCCCGGCCGGAGCCTCCAGGGGGTCTTGCGGGTCGCGGGTGTCCCGGGTCCCCGCGCGCAACCCGCAGGCGCCCCCACCACACGTGCTACTTCTTGGCGGCGTTACCACGCGCGCCCGGCTGCTCCCAGCTCTGGTGTCCGCTCAGCTGGGGGTTCTCCAGCCCCATCTGAGCCACTGTTGCGGAGCGCATCGCCCCCTAGTTAAAGGAGCCCTAGAATTTCTCAGACTGGAGAAAGGCGGTGGGCGAGGGGCGTGGGGCGGGCGTGCGGAGGCTGGGGACACCATGCCTCGCTGAAAATACCTAGTGATGGTAGAACAGGTCAGCTCGCCGAGGCTCTGGGCCACTGCCTGTCTGCAAAGAAGCGTCCTCGTAAGGAAGGGCACCCCGATTTTACACATGAAGAAGTTGAAGCTCAGAACATGAGAAATGACCCGGTACCAGGCAGTGGTGGGAGACTATAAGGGCCCTGTCAGCCGTCTGCCACCCACCCACCTCCACCGCCTCAAGTCGTCGGAAGTATTTGGGTATAAACCTGGGGCAAATTTAGGGGCAAAGGCTGAGTGTGTGTGTTTGGTGGCGGGTAGCTCAGAGAAGCAGCAGGTTGGCTGTAGGTCAGATTCAGGGCAGCCCAGCTGACACCCCCACAGCCCTTCCTCCAGCAGCTATCAGAAAAGAGTTGTCCCCTCCCCTGGAAAGGATTGTCTGCATAGGGCCAGCCTGAGGTCCAAGGGCTGTTGAGGAGGGAGATAGCCCCTTCTACTAGTAAGCCCTGAGCAGCTTTCTCTGGATGGTTCCTCCTGTCAGCCAGGTCCCAGACTGGTCAGCTCCAGAGGTGGCATTAGAACCTGGGTCTGTACTAGAGTGCAGCTGCTTCTTGTGCACATGGCTACTGCTAGGATGGGGAGACCCAGCCCCCCATCCCCAGGGACCCAAGGTGTCATCAGCGACAGCACACAAGTCCACGGGAGGGAGATAGCACTCCACTGCTCTCAGCTTCTTAATCCAGAATGTCTGTGTCAGTCTAGTCAGTTTTGTAAAAGCCATTCTGCCACCTGTGGGTCACACTTGGAGTACGGGAAGGGACAGGCAAGTCTTACCAGGTGACCACATATTGCTCGAGACTAGTACTGTGTCGGTTCCTCTGGGGCCTGGTGCTGTGGGTGAGCCCCACACTGGGGGCTCAGGTCAAGGCAGGTCATACCGTGCTGTATGTAAGTGTGGGAGCCCCCTAGTGTCGGAGGGACCAAGTGAGGGAAGAGGAGGCACCTCAGATAGCAGATGCCAAGAAATATGAAGGGCTGTATATTTTCTCCAGTCTCCCTGCCATTGGCTTCTTGCACCTCTGTACCCAGCCCCTCACACCTGAAATGCTCTTGCTTGGCCACACAGTGGCTCACCGTCAAGCTCCGTGGACGTCTTTTGCAGGAACCCTTCTGCAGCTACGCTCTCTGCTTCCAAGACTGCTTGTTCATAGGACCGGGCTGCTCTGTCACTGCTTCTTGCCGTGACTCTGTGTGGGGTTCCGTGAGGACAAGGCCCTTGATCGTCTTGTACCCCTCCCTGGCTTGTCCATCTCAGAGCCCAGTGACTGGCGTAGGCTCAGAACCGAGTGCTGGAGCACAAACGGAGCCTGCATCTTTGGCTGAAGGAACGCTTGGCTCAGGCTTGCCCCGAGGAAGCTGTGCTTTCCTTCTCAGGCAAGGGACACGTGCGTGGGGCTCATTCCACAGCACTGGAAATAGGGAGCTGGCATTTGCTGAGCACCTGGATTCCGTGCCAGGCTCCCTGCATACGAGGCTGCAGTCACACACCAACACACTGCTCAAGGCGTCCACACTCCCATCAGGTGGCCTGGCAGTCTCAGTCTGATTTCTGACACCCCCTTCCCTTGCCTCAGGCCCTTGCTCTAGAATGGTTCTAGGCATTGTCATTCCTCCCAGCCCTCTCCCCCTTTTTTGCTTTATGGGTCTCCTGGGCGTATGTCATCGTGTAACACCAGGTGTGTACGTTTAATCGCTGCTTTATGTTGAGTTTCTTTATGTTGGAGCAGAGACTGGGCTGGTTAGCGAGTGACCGAGTGGGTTTAATTCTCCCAGCAACCCTGCACAGCAGGATCATCACTCCCATTTAATGGGCGAAAAATCGAGGCTCAGAGAGGTCAAGTGATGTCTCTTTGTCTACAGTGCTCCTCTAGATGACAGCGCCAGAATTGAAACCCAGGTTTGTTTAGCTCCAAAGTCTTCAGTTCTTCCTGACAGGCATTGTCCCTTCAACCCAGGCCTAGATAACACTTACTAAGTGCCCCCGTGGTTTAGATAACATTTATTGGGTATTCCACCTTGCACATGACTTGCTACAGGGCACAATAAGGAAATGCCAAAGGAAGGGAGGTGCCCTTTGGTGGTGGGAACCCCCTTGGCAGCTCTCTCAAACTGCGCCGACATATTCCGATGTATACCCTAGACCAGGAGTGAGCACGGGTCAGCAGGAGACCTTGCATCTGCTAAGGTCCTACTGTGTGCTTCACCCTCCTTTCCAGATGCATCTCCAGCCTGCAATGTAAGATATCAGCTCCCTGCAGTTAGAGGACATAGGACTGGGTGAGTCCAGCTCACACAGGCTTCAACCAAGCTGGGCCTTAGCAGACTGAGATCCATTAGGTTCCTAATGCCATACGGTAGTATTCGTCAGTTCACTGGCCTTCGCTGGGCTTTATAAGGGGAGAATAAGCATATAGCAGGTGGAAATGGGAGAGAGCAGCTTTCCAGGATGGGAAGGGTAAGAGGAAGAGTTCTCTCCTTTCTCTTAACCAGAACATTCTAGGTGCACCTTTCCCTGTGCACCTCTGGGGTTCACCCAGCACTGGTTGGAGGAGATGCTGAATTCAAACTATTAACTTGGTTTAGTCATTAAGTTGGACAATGCTTGGCCAAGCCAACAGCTTTCAGAGTCTGCTCAATGGCCAGCTGTCTGGGAGTTTTAGCTAGGAGGTATGCTGAGTCTATCTGGGCCACCACGGGCAGGCTAGAGCAGACCTTCACTGTGTGTTCTCCCAAGGGCCATCTTTCACAGGCAACAGATGAAGGCTCAGAGAGGTGAAGGGCAGGGGCTGGAGAGATGGCTCACTGGTTAAGAGCATTGCCTGCTCTTCCAAAGGTCCTGAGTTCAATTCCCAGCAACCACATGGTGGCTCACAACCATCTGTAATAAGGTCTGGTGCCCTCTTCTGGCCTACAGACATATACACACAGACAGAATATTGTATACATAATAAGTAAATAAATTTTGGGAAAAAAAAGAAAAAGAGAGGTCAAGAGCAGAGTCACTCACTGCTATAGGAGTGAGAGAGAAAGACAGGCGTCTTAACCTACCACATAGCTTGCAGATGCTAAGTCTAAAAGGGATGTACTCCTACCTGCCTTAGATGATCCTTCCCACAGAGCCCCTGTCCCCATCCTCCTAGACAAGACCATCTTGGACCAAGTGCACCCCAGCAAGACCCTCCTAGACAAAGCAAACCTGTAGCTGCTTGGCCCTCTGCTGCCTAGCACCCTGTCTGGTCACTGAGATGATGTTCCCTGAATGAGCAGCCACTGGTATTCCTGAACCATGGCTTTCTCAAGCTCTGGGAAGGTAACAGTCTTGTTCACTATGCAGTAGCCAGCCAACAAGTGATGGTGGCCCTTCTCTTCACACCCCCTGCCTTCTCCCAGCTGAAGTTCGGAGCTGTGTTTCCTTTGTCCCCTTGGCCATGTATACCCCCTCAAGTTATTAGAATTTCTTTTGTAGTGGAGCTGAGCCCCTCAGAGCCATGGCAGCTCCTTCGATGTCCCTGAGACCTACATGCTGCCGACTAATGTCCAGGCGGGCTGGGCTAGGCCCCTTGGTGAGGTCCTGTAAGGGTGCTGTGGGCTGGGCTATGCACACAGTGGCTGTGGGAAGAGGAGCTGGGGTCTGGCTTGTGTGAGCGAATGGTAGAGAAGTCTGTGGTCTGGACAGAACAGGTAAACTTGTGTTTCATCCTCCCCCTCCCCCACCGGAAGAGGTTACATCAGAAAGGAAGTCCGGCTGAGTATCTGTTTGCCCTTAGGGTCTTGCGTGGCTTTGTGTGGTTTGGTTACTCTGTGGCCACCAACACCTGTCATGTTTCAGGCATGGGGTACAATCTTGAATGCCACAGCCAGAAGGTCTGCATGTTCCCATGGCGCACAACCAGCTTACTGCCACCCTATCCCCAAACCGAGCTGGGCCACCAAAGCACCTGTCCACTGTGGGTTAGCACCAGCTACTAAATGCTCTTTAATGATACAGCATAGAGAAGGTACTGACTTGCACTCGTTATAAAAGGATTATTATTGGTAGTGGTGGTTTTTTAAGGCAGGGTTTCTCTGTGTAACAGCCCTAGCTGTCCTGAAACTGGCTCTTGTAGATCAGGCTGGCCCTCGAATTGCACGTGTTGGGATTAAAGGCATGTGCCACCCCGCCTGGCAGAAGGATTATTTTTTTAAGATATGTCTTATTATTTTAATTACATAGTTGCATGTGTGTGAGATAGAGCACATGAATGCAGGTGTCCTCGGAGGCCAGAGATGTGAGATTCCCTGGAATTGGAATTGCTGCGGTTGTAACCCATCTGATGTGGGTGCTGGGAACCAAGTTCAGGCCCTCTAGGAGAGCGGCAAGTGCTCTTAAATGTTGAAAAGTCTTTCCAGCCCTAACTGTGTGTGTGTGTGTGTGTGTGTGTGTGTGTGCACGCGTGTGTGTGCGCGCGCGCTACATGTGTGCAGTGCCTGCAGAAGCCAAAAGGACTTTCAGATCCCTTGGAGCTGAAGTTATACAGACTTAATAAGCCACCCATTCCCATTATGGGTCCTAGGAACCAAACACTGGTCCTCTGCAAGAGTAGTATGGACTCTTAACCACAGAGCCGCCTCTACAGTCCCAGCAGATTCTTTTGAGATAGGGATTCACTGTGTATGGTCTAGACTCGCCTTGAACTCAGCAGCCCTCCTGCCTCTGCTTCCTAAATCCCCACCACCTGCTATGTTTGTGCTCATGTCCATGTGACAGGTCAAACCTAACTCTCTGATGGACACAGTCTGTGTTGACAGAGGCCGCTTGGCTGAATGGGAGACAAGGCCAGAGCCCAGATCTTAGAATAAGGCCCCACTGCGCCCCAGATCCTCGGCAGGGAACAGGAACAGAAGGGACAGCTCCCAGGCTGGCGGGGTGACCCGAGTAGTGTGCTGGGAGCAGTAAACAAGAAAGAACACCACGATTGTGGCTGTCATTGGGAAAGGGTGTTCCCAGTCCTGCTCCTCGGGCCTGTAAGGACTGGCTGGCATGTGGCTGGCCAGGTGACCCTCTGTCTCATACCCAGGACTGAATTGGAGGACTCCCTTCAACCCTCAGGTTCTCTGGCGCTTCCCAGACTACCAGCCTTTGGGAGAGAAAGCTGGCACACTCGGTTAGGACAAGGACCATAGCCTGGTCTTAAGGAGTTGGGTTTTCATGGTAGAAACCAGCAAAGTCACCACAGTGATGGTGACAGAGGAGACCCACAGAAGATGCAGGAGCATTTCCTGAAGAAAGCACACTCTATCCAAGGAAAAAGAGGCTTTGTTGGGAAAGAGGGAACAGCTGGTGAAGGCAGGGCATCTCAAGGTCAAAGACCCTGGGTGCGGGGAGAAGATGGGAGCCGAGATGCAGAGTTCTGGGAGCTAGTACTAGCTGGGGACAGGAAGTCTTGTGACAGCAGGCGAGGTTTGCAGACTGGGTGCAATCTGCTCGCTAGCTTCCCAGCAGGGTCAGGGTCAGGCTATTTAATCCTCCACGGTGGAACGAGGCGGCTCTGTACCCCGTATCTGTATTTAGTGCTGTGCTTTGAGGGTGTAAAATAGAAGGCAAGAGGCTGGCAGTGTCAGTGTTAGAAGCAGAGGGTAAGGGGCAAGATGAGGAAAGAAACTCAGCAGTAATGAGACCTGCCCTGGGTCAGGTGGCTGAGAAGTGGCAGGTGATCCACCCAACCCCAGGCCTGCCCTCAGGAACCTTTGCCTCAAGTAGCTGACCCTTGTCCTCATCCTAAGCATCCTGGGACACGCCTTTTCTGTCATCTGAAGTTACCTATGGTAAAAAATATCCCCTCCCAGCACCCTTGGCTCTGCATCTACAGAGGTGGGTGTGGCTCTGCACCAGTCTCTTTGAAGGTGCATGTGCCTGCCCAGTGGAACCCGAACACCCAGGTGATGGCAGACACCATAGGCCCACATTTGTTGAGAGGCTGGCTACCAGGTAAGAGCAGCCTGTCCCCACACTGGCCAGGGTCCTTGATTGTCTACCTGAATCTGTGGCCCACCTGCCCTTCAGCCAGCCAAGTAGCATGACCTTCCAAGCCTCAACCCCTTCCTGGCACATTGAGGTGACGATACTTCTATTCAGGTGTGCCAAATTCTGGACCAGGAGAGTGCTCACCTGGCTTCTGAGAATTGTAAATCCTTTAGCCAGCAAGCTGTTCCATGCCGAGCCGGAATCAGGTGCTCTTGAAGGAGACAGACACAGAGTAATCAGAACTGCTAGCGTGTGTCCCACAGCCTGCTGGTGCCAAACACTATTCTAAGCCAGTACACTTGTTTAACCCTCAGCTCAGGCCCCAGTAGCCGCTGCAGTTAGCTCCATATAACTGCTGAGAAACAGGTACCGAGAGGGGCAGAGGAGGGTGCCCACTGCAAGTTAAGATTAGCGTTCTTTGGTTGTCCTGAATCATCAGATATCCCTCCCACCCTCACCCTGCTGCAGGAAAGGTGGGTTGGGCATGCTCCAGGTGACCTGTGGGTTCACCTCAGGGAACCTGCCTGAAAATCCCCCAGATCTAATGTACATATCTCCAGCCCTTGCCAAAGCCAGTCAGGGGTGTGGAACGCGCAGCTGGGAGGAGGCCTGTCCATCCTATTGGAAGTGTCGCCATTGGCAGCTTGGGGCCTCCCAGACCTGTGGTCTGTTTTCAGACACGATGGCGGAGCAGCGTGGGCAGAAGTCCACTGTGTCCAGAGAGACAGATTTTAGTGCCAGAAGACTTCCTCGTATCAGGGCCCCCAGGGCAAAGGTGAGGGAGTGCTTGTCACCTGAGTGGCTTGGCCTGGTCATCTGTCACACAGATCCTGGGAGGTTAGTTTACTCTCAAGAAATTGGTGAGTTAGGGATGCCTTCTGTGGCCCTCCCAACCATGAACCTGTGCCCCCCTAATAGTCTACAGGAGTTAGACCTATTTTACAGATCTGGACACTGAGGTGATGGGAAGCTACCTGCTGTAGCTAATACAGCCAGCCTCTAGTTCAACTCAGTGGTTCATGTGTTTGTGAGCCTGTCCTGGAACCTGCACCCAGGACAGCTGCCAAGCTCCCTAATCCTTCCTCATTCCTTCTTCTCACAGGGACTCCACTGGCCTAGTGATACCCTACCTCAGGCCTGGCCTCCCACTGGTGGGGAAAACTTTTTAATGAGTAAGCCATTTGGGGAAGTGGAAGGGCGGGGGCATCTGGCTGTGGGCTGGCCGAGTGCCCGGGGTATTTTGTTTACACCCCAGGCACCACCCAGTTTATACCACAGTATGGCCCTTGGGCATTTGCCTTTCTCCCCTTGGCCCCCCAGGATGATGGATTTATGAGATGGGTAGGCACACTTCCACCTTGTGCCTCCAAAGCTGGGCTCAGTAACTTTCCACTGCAGGCCGCAAGCTCCTTGGGCCTCGGGAGAGCTTCCTTTCCCTCAAGGTTCTTGGTGTTCAAGGGCAGGAGATGGCAGAGTGGAATTTCCATGTGTCTGGGTTATGGCGTAGGATTGCATCCTGGACGGCGGGGGCTTTATTCTCAGAACCAGGGAGCTCTGCATCACCTTGGCCTGTCTCCCACTTGTCAGAATGGGCCACTGAGGCCCGGAACCTGACCCAGGGTCTCCGAGCAATCACAACCGAACTTTGACTAGAACCCAGGAGAGGTGTTTGAAAGAGCCCTGGTCTTAGAGGCAGTACTGAGTTTAGACCTCTGTCTGTGTGTCCTCAAGCAAGACACTTGCCCACTCTGAGCCTCCATCCACTCGTTATCTTTAGGGTGAGAAAAATGATGGCACCACCCTCCTTTTCAGGGTTCGGAAATGAGTACCAGGTGGGAGTCAGAGCCCTGCACACAGTAGGACTCCATGAGTGTCCTTTATTCTTGGACACGAAGAATCTGCACTCCCGAAATTGCTGATGAGGGACTGAGACCAAGTTGCCTTGTCACACCCAACATCTCATGTCCTGTCCCATGGAAACAAGCGTGGGCTTTCACTGAGGTGTGGTTTACCTGTGCCCTGGCCATGACCAGCCCCTCTCCATCTCTGGAAATGGGCTTTGAACTATATAGTGGCCACAGGGAGCCAGTACCCAGAAGGAAGGAGACTTGCACAGGGCCAGCACGGGTCATGGCCTTGTAGGGAAGCAGGCTGTCCTCAGCAGCCTGTGAGACACTGGAAGATCCAGCCTGGGGTGCAAAACCACGCACACCCCCGCCCGCAGTCACGACATCTTGATCCCAGCTTTAGCTGACTGCCCAGAGCCTCGCTGTCAGTCCATCTCAGCCTGCTGGCCCTGGGCACTTTCCTCGCCTCTCCAAGCCCCTGCTCTTCAGCCACCTCTATCTCAGGGGCAGGCGCTAGGTCTCAGTCCCAGGATCTGCCTTCCAGCAGGCTCCCCTCTGGTTCTCCCCCAATCTCAGGGTTGCAGGCCCTTAGGAACTCCCCTCCCCCACAGTCACCGCTTTCCCTTTTTAGAAACTTTGCCTTTGTTCATCCCAAGTTCCGCCAAACTGTGACCTTTTTTGAGGCTGTGAACTGGCTGATTGATGGCTCTCACTGCCACCCCGCTGCCCCAGCCAGAATCCCTTATCTGTGCCAAGCCTCACAATGGCCTTGCTTCCATCTGCGGTCTTCTCCTTGCAGGTTGGGATGTTAGGGAGACCTGGGGTGAGCATGTTGCGCGGTGTGAGTCTAGGGAGAGGGGCAGCCTTGATGGAGAACCTGTTCCACTCCCTGATCCATTTTCACCCTGCAAGGTGGTGAGGGCGTCTGTGGCCACAAGCACCCAACTCTTAGAAGGACCTGCAGGTGCTCACCTGGCAGGGTGTTACAATGCCTCTGCTCAGGGCACCGCCCATGGGGGAGTGACTGTCTGCAAGGCAAAGGAGAGAGAGAGCGAGAGAGAGAGAGAGAGAGAGAGAGAGAGAGAGAGAGAGAGAGAGAGAGAGAGAGAATGAACACAGGCTGGGGCAGCTCTAGCCAGCTTATCAGTGAGTACTGCCAGGGCTGCCTAGAGAAGTGCCACTGGGAGTGGGGGTGGGGGTGGGGGTGGGGGACTGGACCAGGCAGGAGTGTGTGGCAGTTAGACAGGATGTTCAAAATCTTGGCTGCCTTTCTTATGGCCTGTCCTACTGGGCCATTTTGACAGGCAGGGAAGAAAGGAAGGTTCACAGTTTGAACCTCATTCTGCAGAGAGGTAGATCCAGTGGGGTTGTGGTCCAGCCTCAAACTCTTCAGCATCCTGAAGCTTTCTGGAAGACCCCCCTTTGCCTGGCCTTTAAGACCCTTTGTGATGCAGCTCTTAACCCCCTCCGCATCCTCCTGCTCCTGTCCACTCTGTGCTTCTGGAAGGTTCCCAGTGCAGACTGCTTATTCTCCCCTCTAGACCTTCCCTGGTGCCCTTCCCCCCACCCGAACATATTTCCCCTGTCCCTTCTGTCTGCGAAGTGGCTCTTTCCGACTTCCCTGTGCGTTTTGTCTGTGTCCTTCCTGCTGCTTTCAGCTCTGATCCTATCTCCTGGGGGGAAAGAGATGGCAGGGAGTCCCGTGTGTGACTCAGTGGGACATGGACCCCACAACCCACACAGGCGCTGGCACAGAGATGCTCTGGAGCTGTCAGATGGAGGAGGAAGTGACATACTGGGGAAAGAATGAGGGACATTCCCTCTGGCCCTCACAGCACTGAGGCCCTAACCCTGAAGCTGGCGCCTGTGAGACTGGAGTTTCCTGGGCCCTTTCATCAAGAAGCAACCTGGCCGAAGGGCCCTTGCAGTTGGAGGGACAGTGAGCTGACACTCTGCCTGTGCTCCCATCCGAGCCATCGCAGCAGAGGGGGCTGCTACACCGAACAGTCCCTAGAGAACAGACAAGACTTTCTCCCCGGTTGCCTGGAGAGACCCCCAGCTCCCCACAGCTGTTGACTGTTGACAGTTGTTTGCTCAGCAAAGGGCCAGTGGCGGTTTCCAGCGCGGGCTGGCCCTCTTCCACGCAGGGTGCTGGCCAGCCAGGCTTCTGAGGCCAAGAACAAAGTCCCTTGCACGCCTGTTGCTGTGTTTGGCAGGAGAGCCAGGGCCGGTTTGTCTTTTTCTAGCTACTTCAAACCCACCAATGGAAAGGTCCCATCTGCTGCCAAGGACAGCCAAGTCCTTGCCCTTTCGGTATGGCGGGAAACCTTGTTTTTCTTATCTCTGAAGCTTGCCCTACACACACCTACCCACGCGCGCACCCCGTGTTGTTTTGTGCTCCTTGCAGCGCTGGTTTGCATTTTGACTGTGAACAAGTATTTCTTGAACCAGATATTTCTCCCTCAAGGTCTGCAGTCTAAGGATTGATGATCCAAGGGTCCAGGAAGCCTCTGAAGTTGAATGTCAGGTTCTGTGCATGGGGTGCGGGTATGTTTCTGGGGAGAGAAGGTCATTGCTTTCAGCCTGAGATTCTGCCATACCCTTACCCAAGTGTTTCAGCCTGCAGAGGGCCAAGTGGGAGCAGAGCCCTGAGCCTGTGCTCACAGCCTAACTTCTCCTCCCCAATGGAAACAGAAGGTAGTGAAAACGGACTGCCGGGGTCTTTCCAGCTAAAGCCCCAGCATGAAGGTCTGTGTCCAGCACATCTTAGCAGCTCAGCAGGGATTCCCAGACAAGGGCATGCTCTTGTTAAAGGTGGTGCCCTGCTTCTGGCTAGAACCAGAATGCTGTCACTACCAGCACTGAGAAAATGCTCACCATGCCTGTGGCAGTGGGCACTGTTTCCTCATCATAGATCAGAGACTCGGCAGCATGAGGATTGGGATGATTGACACAGCACACCTGTGCCCGACACAGGACAGCTGCTTAAGAATAGGCCTCTGTCTGTGGACAAGAGAAGAGGTAAGGGTCTAGGGTAGCATTTCCTGGACAAAGCCATGGGCCCCTCTGGGAGAAACTCTGTCCCTCATCCACTGATTTTAAAAAGGACCAAGTTTTTCACAGCTACCTGCTGAGCCCATGCCATCCTCGAGACAACCTTAGAAGGTAGACGTAATGGCCACTAGCCTTGTAGGTCTGCTTGAGGCTCAGAGGTGTTAAGGTCGCACAGCAGACACACAACACAGCCTGATTTGAGCTGGGTCTGTATGGCTGCAGGCCCGTTCTCTCTGGAGCTACTTTCTACATTGATACCTGGTTGGAGGTGAGGCTCGACCCGCTGTTTGCACTTTGATGGAGGGCATGACTGTTTAGGACCTTTCTACCACGTGCCAGAACGTTAGAAGCCATATGTGTGTGTTCTCATCAGCCATGCCAACCACTTCAAGGTAGAGATCCAAGGTCACCACCATCTGCAGGTGACAGAGCCACATCTGTCAGAAGCAGAGGGGTTTGCTCAAGGGCCCTCAGGCAGATTAGCGACAAGGCACAGGCTGAACCCAGAGCCACCACAGGAACCGCCCAAGGAGCTGTCATAGGCTTGCCCAGGCCTGGGGAGTAGAGAGGCCTAATCTGCCCACCCTAGCCTTGAAGATGCATGGTTTAGTGTCAGGCATTGTTCCTCTGACCCACACCCTAGGCAGGGCCAGAGCTACTGGCTGTGAGGTTCAGGCAGAGACTGTCCCTGGTGTCAGCTACATGGATGACTTCAGAGGTCCGTTCTGTTCCACCTCCCAGGAATCTCCCTGACTGGGTCTCACAGTTCCTAGACGGGCCTCACTAACCAGGGACCTTGGCTGTGTGGGGGAGGGAAGGAACGTGGGTTTGTCCCTGGTGTGATTTGGGAGCCTCATCCTAGCCAAGTGCTCTTGTCTGAATCTGGTCCTGGTGGCAACAGCTGAGACCTGTGTTTGCAGCTGCAGCTCAGCAGCTGTGACAGGACGGTTCACAGGGAAGTGCCAGGAACCTGGGGCAGGATGGGGTGCATGCCAGCAGACCCTTAGCAAAGGTGGTGAGTGACCAGGTCCCTGGCCGCTGTAGAGAAGGAGTCTGCTACCTGGGGCTGGTACCTCAGCACTGAGGTGTGCCCTGTGGGTGATGGCCACCCGGAGCCTGCTTATCTACTGGAAGTGGGGACAGTCAGGTGTGGATTCATCTTAAAAGCCAGCTGCCGTCGTGCTGAGACACCTCTATTGTGGGGCGTGTGGAGTGGGGGATTGCGGCTTGCCAGGGGACCAGCACAGAGATGAACAGTGCAGTGGGTCTGGGACTGGCAGGATTCATCTTTTCCTCTGATTTTCTGCTGTTGATTGCCCCTGCTGAAGTGACTGAGTTCGTTTTCCTGCTGACATGCTTAGAGCCTTGACTCTCCCGCTAGCTCCAGTCCTGGTGTCCCCGGGCCCAGCAAGGCAGGTGCGGGAGGCCCATCAGGACACCGGTTGGCCTTTCTTGTAAGTGTCCCCACTTTGTGTCAAGAACACATCCATCCTACCCACAACCACTCTGGTTTTCTTTGCCTCTCATCGAGTCTCTGGCCTGGGGATCAGAGGGGATGGAGTGTTTATCCCCCATTGCCTGAAGGAAGTTGAGTTGTGTAATCAAGATTAAACAAATATGTCCACTGGGCCTAGAGTGCTCTCCGAAATCACAGTGGTGTCTGCGGGGAACTTACCCTAAAGTTGTAGAGGCTGGATCTCCCCATCTGTCTGCCTATCCCTGCCTGCACATATCATCCGACTGGGCTCTGAAAACACCTGTGGAGGCTCCTGGGATGTTTGACAAGGACACATGATGAAGAGATAGGACTGGTGCCCAGAGGGGAGCAGGAGAGAAGTCACCCAAGGTCACAGTACATTTGGATGCTCTGAAGGCTTTGAGCTGTGGTCCTATGAATGCTTCCTGGAGAACACGGCAGATGCAGGGGACCTTGGTCTTTAGTGTTCATTGACCTGCACAAGGCTGCGTGTACATGCTGCCCATGCGAGTGCTCACACTGGGGATCCGACTTGCTTGGATTTCATCCTCTAAACTCTATAGATCTCTGATTGATTGTTAGCACATCGGTTCCAAAGATGGCTGCCTTCTCAAAGCCACCCCTCTCTGCAGGCAGTATTGGCTGGCAAAAGGGCTGGTCTGTTGGAAACCTCTGCATAGCCCCTTCTCACCTTGGGTTATGTCATCTGGTCTGAGCCTTCTGCCTTGCCCTTTAGGACCGTCCAGCTGAGTCCCAGGACATGGACAGCACATATACCAACCCTTCACCCAGCAACTGCCCAGCCTTGGCACTCTGAGCCATCACTACTGCGGTCCTCTGCTTCCCCCACAGCAACCAACTCCCCGCTCTCCCACAGCACTCCCTCTGACTTTTCATGACCCATCTCTGTGGACATGGCTACCACCCACTGCCACCCTGGGTGCTGGGGCATGTGCTGGCCTTCATATGCTCCTTGCTGGAGTGAATTCAGCTGTGACAGTGGAGAGATGCCAGTCATTCTGTGGGGTCACAGAGAGTATGAGCAGGTGAAGACAAGTCTGAGTGAGCAGTGGACAGAACACTGCCTGGCACTCTCCTGGCGCTCTCCAGAGCCTCCTAGGAGCACTCCCTGCAGCCCTCCCGCCAGGCCCTTGTTGCTTTATTGTGAGAATGGGAGGCAGGAGGGAGGGTGGAGAACAGGCACTGCAGAGTAAGCGACCTGGCCCCGGGGTGTGTGCTGGATGCGTGGTGACTGCCCAGTTTGTAAGTAAAAGCCTGTCCCAAGCAGAAAGGCCTGTCTTGGCTAACCACCAGAATTGCACCCCAGCTTCTGGATTTGAGTGCAGTCACCCTAGTAACTGGACGTGATAATGGGGAAGGAAGGACCATTGTGGGCAGGCAGAACAGCAAATACGTGTGTAGGGTGTGTGGAAAAGGGTGGGGTCTTACTGCAGCCCAGACCTGGAAGGCGTGCCTGACCAACCTGAGGTAAGAGTGGTCCGGACACTCCCGTGGCTGCACTGGGATCACCTGGTAGAGTCCACAGAAGGGAGTTATACCCTGACCTGAACAATCTGAGTTTGGGGCTTGTAGTCTCTCTGTTGGCCCACGTCCCTATGGGCTCCTGGAGGAGCTAATGCCTGGAGGAAGCCAACATCTAGGCTGGCAGGCAGCAGCTAGCCTTTATCGAGGACCTGATTTGGCCAGGCCTTTGATGGGCTGGTGTGATTGAAGCCCTGCCCCCGAGTCCACTCCTGCTACAACCCTACCCTTCCCCTTCTCTCCGCTGCCCTTCAGACACATTACATAGAACCGAGACACCTCTAAAAAGCAGGTTCTGTTTGTTGAGTATTGCTTTAATGTTCAAAGCAAACATACCGAGTGTTTTTATTTCTGTGTGGAAAATTTCTTAGGACCTTTGTATCTCCCCTGTCTTAAGACATACTGACCCCTTCTCTCCACCTGCTGGCTCCTCTCCCATCTGAGCATGGTGTTCCCAGAGACCTTGTCTAAGCTGTGGCTCTCCCAGCTGCCCATCCTGCCCTGGTGTCCAGGGTGGTCTTCCTCTCTAGGCTCCGAGCTTACAATAATGAAGCTCCCTTTCCTTTTAAGGCAAAGATCTATAAATTCCCACTCCCCCAGTTCTGGGCTCACCCAGAACCCAGTCCCTTAGCTTGCCCTCACTGGCTCCTTGTAGATCAGGCTCATCAGTACTTTCCTTCCCAGGAGCCTTTGCGCCGTAGTCCCTGCCTGGAACTCTCCTACCTAAACTTCTTGGGTTCCTTTGGTGTTTTCTGTTCCAATCAGCCATCAGAGAGACTCTCCATGCAAATCCCAGGGCAGGCTTTCAACACATTGCTCTCCACAGCATACCCCCCCCCACCAGCACGCCCCCATCAGCGCACTCCACCAGTGCGCCCCCACCCGCGGAGAACACTCCCTTTGTCGTTGGGCTAATCAGAAGGGGACCGTTGTCTGTCTTGGGACAGTTGTATCCCCATCGCCTAGCATGTTGTCTACCGCATAGTAGACCTTAATGTTAGCTAAGCAATTAGTTGTCAGCAGCCCTTGAAGCTTATTTCCTAACGAGGGTCTCTGTTTTGGTCCTTGTCCAGCATCTTCGGTGGCTGGCTGCCTTCTGTCTGAAGAGAACTGCTTTCCTTCTCTGCCTTTAGAGGGGCCATGATGGTTTTTTCCCCCTTGCTCTGCCTTCCATCAGCCTCGGGGTTAACCAAACTCTCCACCTACCTCCATCCCCGAGAGGACCACAGCACAGTGCACTCTGGGTTGAGCGTGGGAGGAGTGTCCCTGTGGTGGCCTGTCATTCTTCTCAGAATGTACTGTGGTGGCCTGCTTTGAAAATGGCCTCTGCAGCTGTGGTAAGTGCAGGATTCCTCCCTGCAGCGACCACCCACTTGCAGCCTCCCTCGGAGTGGAAAGAGGAGGGAGGCAGAGACATTCCCACTCCATTCTGGGCCACCTGGGTTGTGACCAATGCCTGGGTTCTCTGAAAAGGCCCTCAGAGCCAATCCCCTTAGACATGAACCCCCAGAAGGTACATTCTAGAAAAGCTAACCGCCTGACCATCAGAGAAGGGGGAATGCCAGAGTCCTGGCTGGGACCGCGTTGGAGCCTTAGAGAGATGGGGAGGTTACCAGTGGTCCATCACAGACTCTAAGTGTCCCGCCATGTGTAGGCATTTGGTCCACAGGGCCTTCCATCAATGATGAGAGTTTCTGCACCCATTTGGAGACAAGAAGATCAGGTGGGGAGCCTGGGACAGCAGGCTGCTTTAGTGATCCCAGAACAATGTGTGCGCCCCAGATCCCAACCTCACTGTGAACACAAATTTTGAGGCAAGCAGCCAGACATCCCCACCTCAAGAATCCAGGCACTCTGCAGCTCAGATGTAGTCCTGGGGGAAAGCTTCTTGATTTGGGGGGCTGTGGGTTGCTGGGGATGAAGAGGTCACCTGACCTCAGACCAGGAGGTGATAAGCTGGGTGTGGTCCTCAGTTCAATTGCTCATCTGTGAAGTGTCTGCAGTGACTTGCCAAGGTTAGGGACAGGGATAGAGGAGCTCCTTAGGTCTAGGCCGGAACCTTGTAGAATGCATCCATGTCCAGTCAAAAGTGGAAATTATGGAAATGGTTAATAACATCCCTGGCCACAGGAGTTCCAAGCGCTGACTTGCTTTCTCTCTGTCCATAGACTCCAGCCCTCCTGCCCGCCTCCTGGCCACCCGCCCTTGCTACGGCCCTGGCCCAGAGAGGCGTGCTGTCCTGGGTGAGGCACCACGCTTCCACGCGCAGGCCAAGGGCAAGAACGTGCGGCTGGACGGCCACTCGCGCAGGGCTACACGGCGCAACAGCTTCTGCAACGGTGTCACCTTCACGCAGCGTCCCATCCGCCTGTATGAGCAGGTACGGCTGCGCCTGGTGGCCGTGCGTCCTGGCTGGAGCGGTGCCCTGCGCTTTGGCTTCACTGCGCATGATCCGTCTCTCATGAGCGCGCAGGACATCCCCAAGTACGCCTGCCCGGATCTGGTCACAAGGCCTGGATACTGGGCCAAGGCGCTGCCTGAGAACCTGGCGCTTCGGGACACGGTGTTGGCATACTGGGCCGATCGCCATGGCCGCGTCTTCTACAGCGTTAACGATGGTGAGCCGGTGCTGTTCCACTGTGGCGTGGCCGTGGGGGGCCCACTCTGGGCACTTATCGACGTCTACGGCATCACCGACGAGGTGCAGCTGCTGGGTAGGTCGGTTGGCACAGCCTGTGCGTTCACAGTCCCGGGGACTCGGCTCACCTGAGGGCTCCCAGCTGCCCAGTGTGTCCCCATGTGTCTCGATTCTCACAACAGGAATGACGATCAATTACCACGGGAGGAAACTGAGGCACAGAGAGTTACTTTGTCACAGAACTGGGAGGGAACCCACGTGGGCAGGGCCCAGAGCCCATTGGCTATGCAGCCGGTCAGTCTTAGACCGCTACTCCCTCATCCACTCACCCCTCTTCCATCCCTTTGGTCATTTGTTCATGTGCCTCCTGCCGAAGGCCGGCATGCATTTCTTCTGCTGGTTCTTACTCATCCAGGAGATGAACCTATGCCAGTGGGCAGTCAGGTGCAGCCTCCAGAGCCAGGCTAACTAGGAGTGGGTTAGGGAGGGCCTCACAGCTCTGAAATTCTGACTGTGGGTGCTCCCAGTGTAAAAATTTTCTCCTATCAGCTTGAGGCATTGTATGTGGTCTCATGTGTATTTGTGTATGTATATATGTATGTGTGTATATGTGTATACATATATATGGCCCACCCCATCACTGAGCATGGAGGAAAGAACAGCACATGTGTGCACACACAGGCGCGCGCACACACACACACACCATCTCCTGAGCATTCAGGACTTCCCAAATATTCCTATCTCAAGCTGGTCACATGGCTACAAGGACTGCCTAAGAACATATGTGTGTGTTACTTTTTTAAAAAACGATGTTTAAAAAATTTTATGTAGAATTTGGCCAGGAGTAGGGTGGTGTGTGCCTTTAATTCCAACATTTGGGAGGCAGAAGCAGGTGGGTTTTCTGAGTGAGTTCCATGCCAGGCAGACTATATATAAGACCCTGTCTCAGAAAGAAAAATGATGTAGAATTAACGCCAACAGGAAAGTGTCCACTCTAAAAGGCCTAATTGGGTGGCCTTGAGTTGGTGCCCATGACCTCTGTTTCCATCTTAGCTACTGTTAGGAAAGGACACCAGACCCCTGAGGTCATTGTCTGTTCTCTCCTCCCACAATGAATGGTGGTCACTTGTCCTCTTCTGAGGCTGCAGCCCGCATTTGAAACAACCCAGCCTGGTTCGCTGGGAGAGTAGGTTTCTCAGGGAAGCTGAACAGAGCCCTGTGTGTAATTTACCTGGAAGGAAATATACAGGGGTAAAGTGAGTGAGCGAACGGGTGGACAGATTTACCCACCTGTCTGTAGCCGGGAGCTTCCACCTCCTGAGGGTCTTCTTCACTCTTTAGTCTTTCTGCATAGCCTGTTTCTTAACGCCCTGTGAATGAGCTGGTGCACACCCAGAGATTGCTGCTGATTGCTTCTCTTTTGGTTTTTGAGACAGGGTTTCTCTGTGTAGCTTTGAAGCCTGTCCTGGAACTCACTGTATAGACCAGGCTGTCCTCGAACTCATGGAGATCCACCTGCCTCTGCCTCCCAAGTGCTGGGATTAAAGGCAAGCAGCACCACTGCCCAGCAATTGTTTTTTTTTTCCCCCATGGGAAGATAGTTTATTTTCCCATAATAAATGTTTGGATTGTTTCTGTTCCCACCCCAGTGGGCATGGCAGGCAGATTCAGTGACCAGGAGCTATCTCTCCGCTCTCCCCAGAAATAATGAAGTCAAAAAAGTTCTGTGTGGTTAAAGGAGACGGGGAAATGAGAGCCAAGGAGACTTGTGCCTAGTCCCTGCTCTCACGTGCCATCTGTGTGGAATGACACAGAGACAGACCCTCTCTGGGCCTCAATTCTTTTCTCCTGTAAAGTGGGTGCATGATGGCACCCACCTCATGGGCTTATCGGCAGGGCTATAGGACATGGTGTCGGGCCTGAGACACTGAGGGCACTTGGCCAGCAGCTGGCAGACAAGGACCTCTGTTGGCTTGCAAGTGGGCAGGGCCTGTGTCCCAGGTCTGGGCAGATCAAACTGGAAAGCTCCACTCTGGGGCCTCACTTGGGTATTCTGACCACACCCCTGCCCGCCCTTACCCCTTAGAGGTTTTCCATGAAGGCGCCAGAAATCGCAGCTTGCCTAAACCTCACCAGTCTCCCACCACTTTGTCCCTGTAGAGCTAGGAAGCAATCACGCCTGGTTCCCCAGCCCACGTCTGTGTGAGCAGACAGGAAACCACAGTCACACATGAGCTGTGCAAATGGGCTAGGAATTTTTGAAAGCACAGATTGGAGGCTGTCCTCGGTGACTCAGTGAGGCTGAAAACACCGGGGGATACACGGATCCCTCCTTTCATTTTCTCACTCAGTAAACTTGCGTGGAAACCCCTCCACCACCACAGTGTTCTGTGACCCTTGCTGGGGGGAAGAGGCCACCATGAGGTAACAGGGCAAACCTGAGCCTCAGTTTCCTTATTTGCAAGTCATCCCTGAGCTGCACCAATTGACGTGACATGCGTGGTACAGAACGATGTTCACACACACACATGTAATAGGGGCAGTGAGAGCGAGAGGAACTCCGTCTCTGGGTTAGGGGGCCGCGGGTAAACTTCCTTTCCTCCTGGTATGTGCATGTGTTCAGTTGTGTTGCATGTTTCATATGTATGAGTATGTATATGCATCAGCTGTGTGCATGTGGTGGAGGCCAGAAGTGGGTGTCAGAGCACCAGGGACTGGGGCTACAGGCAGTTGTGGGTCACCGTGTGGGTGCTAGGAACTGAACCTGGTCCTCTGCAAGAGCAGTAAGTGCTCTTAACCCCTGAGCCATCTCTCCAGCCCCAGCCACATTTACAATTAGAGCAACAAAACCATTTCTGGGGCTATGTGATGGAACCTTCTGGCTTTGTCGGCGTTTGTTTCCTTCCCGAGGGAAAAGCAAGTTGATACTGAGCACATCTGAGACAATGGAATGTAGCTTTTAGAGATCCACCATTTCTGGGGGTCACAGACTGTCCAGCTGAGGCCCCAGGGTGGCCAGTGGGTTACTAGCAATGTGTAATGTTTTTTTTTTCTCCTCCAAAGTTAAGTTTTTCAGGTCTTTTGCAGGGCTAATGCAAATAAGAAGAGGAGCCTGGCATGGTGGCACACGCCTTTAGCTCCCGCACTCAGGAAGTAGAGGCAGGTAGATCTCTGTGACTTTGAGGCCAGCCTGATGCACATGGGAAGTTCCAGGCCAGCCACAGCTACATAGTAAAATTCTGTCTTAAAAAAATATCACAAGAAAGAAAGAAAGAAGAAAAAAGGAATTGTGGTTGTAGCCCGGTGACAGGTGCTCCCCAGCACGTGAGGTTTTGGGTGTGACTCCCCAGCAGGGGAGGTTTGTTAGATGTGACTCCCCAGCATGTGAGGTTTTAGGTGTGACTCCCCAGCATGTGAAGTCTTAGATGTGACTCCCCAACGTGAGGTTTTAGGTACGCTCCCCAGCATGGGAGGTTTTAGGTGTGACTCCCCAGCATGGGAGGTTTTTTAGGTGTGACTCCCCAGCATGTGAAGTCTTAGGTGTGACTCCCCAACATGTGAGGTTTTAGGTGTGACTCCCCAACATGTGAGGTTTTAGGTGTGACTCCCCAGCATGGGAGGTTTTTTAGGTGTGACTCCCCAGCATGGGAGGTTTTATATGTGACTCCTCAGCATGGGAGATTTTAGGTGTGACTCCCCAACATTTAAGGTTCTAGGTGTGATTCTCCAGCATGTGAGGTTCTAGGTGTGACTCCCAGCATGGGAGGTTCTAGGTGTGACTCCGCAGCACGTGAGGTTTTAGGTGTGACTCCCCAGCACTGAATAAAAGGTTTTCAATTACAGTAAATAAACGGATGTTAGGCCATTATGACTTGATATTAAGAATGGGCAGTGGGTCAGAAATGATGTAATGTACAATCCTGAGAGATCCCTGGGAAAACTTGCCTTGGGGAGGTACCCCAGGACCCACTAGTGGGTACCTCACAACGGCCAGTGTCCGTTTGCCCTGTGCACCCTAGACTGACTTCTGAGGAGACGGTAGAATTACTTTAAAATTCTCAGCTATAAAATCCCAGAACAGAAACAACAACAACAAAAAAACCAACAGTACCCTTCATCTCCCCCTCACTTCTCATACCATACGGAATAAACCTGTGAAACAAAACCCAAAGATGACGTCAGGGTAGGGCTGTCAGATGGGGCAATAAATACAGTATGTCTAGTTAAATTTGAATTTAAGATAAACAAAAGAAAAAATTTAGTACTGATTGCCTGTGCCAGTATTTGAAACATGCTCATAACCCTGCCCCCTCCAAAAAATTGTTTATTTAAAATTTAAATGAACCCAAGCTTTATTTCAGCCAGCTCCACAGGCCTGGGAAACACAGTCCTCATCTTTGGGTTCTGTGCCTTCAGTGTTCCAGAACTTGAGCCAAGTCAGAAGGGGCCTATAGGCTGCACACAGCTTTTGGCCTGGCGGAAGTGTGTGCCCTTCCCTGTGTCTTCCTGCAGTGGGTCTGACTACCACATTGGTGCGCCCAGGCCCATGGTGCGGTTCCCTGCTTAGGGAAGAATCCGGGTACTGAGAAGGAAAGTGCCCAGCCCTGGAGTTCCCGGCCTGCAAGGATGGATTTGTGTGTTTTGGGCTCTGTAGCTCTCAGCCCTGGCTGTACACTGAGTCCCCTGGGAGACCTGGAAAGTCTCTGCTCAGGCTGCACCTAAGCCAATGACAGCGCGTCTGGCTCCCAGCACCAGGCTGACCCAAGGCTCTCAGGTGGCACAGCCTGCAGCCAGGACTGTAATTCTGAGGAAGCCCTTCTCTCCCCCTCCCTCCTAGACATCCTCACTCTGAGATGGAATTCCTTTAGATCTCATGTCCCCCGTTTATATTTGTGGTCATGTCACGTACTGAGCCTGCCTCATCAATCAATACCCCCCGGGACAGCATGCAGATGAGGAAAACGACGCTCACATCTGCTAAGGTACACTGACATTCCAGCTGTCCTCTTCCCCCAGAACGTTGTAGGGGGTCCCAAGGATGAAGCTCCGAGTGGATCCATCTTTCCTCTGCCCCGTGACTTGTCAGATTAAACAAACATCATGCCAAGGCCATAGCATCACAGGCTAGACAGTCTGAAATATTTGGTTGCTTCAATATCATTTAAGTGGGAAAAAAAAAAAAGGACACAGCGCCTTGTAGCTACCTGGGAAAGGCCAGTGCCTGGGGTTGCTCTTCACTTCTTGCTCTGATGTCATTCTGTAAGCTTCTTCCTCAGTCTGCCTATCCTGTGGGGCAAACGAAGGGCCACCCACCTGCTATGACAGTCCTGTGTCCTACCAACTGCTTATCTAGGTCTCAAGACATAATGGCCTCATCGACTCATTAGGGTTCAAACCCCATCTCTTGACTTGTGGCCATAGGCAGGAGGTGGGGTATTAGTGACTGGCCAGATTGAAGAACCCCGGACTCCTCGGGTTATAGCTATGAGGGTGGGTTGTTCTTTCTGAGGGAATATCTGGGTGTGGATACAGAAGCCCCAGCTGCAGTCCTGCCTGGGCCTTGCTGGCACCATGTACCTGACTGGACAGGCTGCATGCCCTCTGCGGAGACAGAAGGCCCTAGATTATATGCTAGCTGCACTCATTTTCTTAAATTATTTATCACAGCACACATAAAACACATGTAAAACCAGTACATATGGGGCTCTCAAGCAGCTAAGAGCACCTGCTGCTCTTCCGGAGGACTCAGTTCTATTCCCAGTACCCACAGGGCAGCCCGCAAACATCTGTAACTCGTTTCAGGGGATCCAGTGCCCTCTTCTGGCTTTCTTGGGCAGCGGCTGTGCAAGTGGCACACATACATATATACAGGCAAACACACACGTAAACATAAAAATAAGAAAAATGTTTTAAAAGTACATACAAACATATTTTAAATATATATTCAGCTCTTAGAATCATTCAAAGTACAGAGGGGTGAGTGTGTGTGTGTATGTGTGTGTAACAACATGAAGATAGGTATGTGTATGTATGTATAAACAGCTATAGGCTTGAAAAAGCGTTCAGAAAACAAGACCGTTGAAAACCTTGGAGAGCAAGAGAAAAAAGGACAAAGGAAGGAGGCAAAAAGTTGGACTTGGTGCATGAACCCCAGGACTTGGGAAACTAAGATGGAAGAGCACAGGTTCAAGAACAGCCTGGTCAGGGAGTGAAAAAAGAGAAAGCAAGATAGAGAAAGAAGAGAAGGCCCATTTTTTGTTTGTTTTTTCAAGACAGGGTTTCTATGTGTAACAGTCCTGGAACTAGCTCTGTAGGCTGGCCTCGAACTCACAGAGATCCGCCTACCTCTGCCTCTCTAGTGCTGGAGGCAAGTGCTACCACCACCCGGCCAAGAAGGCCCTTTTTAAAGCAATAGCAATAACAAAGACGGAGGCTCAGGTAGCATGCAATCCAGTCTGACCACCTGCAGAACTAAGGTCAGGGGGTCTGGGGGCCAGAGTCTGAGGTCACGGGAGGATCTGGGATGAGATCCGAGGGAGCTGAGGTCATTAGGTCTAAGTTCAGGAGTGGTGCCTGAAGTCTGGCATGACATCAGGAAGAGCTGGGGTCTGCAGTCTCATGGCTGAGATTGGGGTGGGGAGTGCTATCTAAGATCCATGTTTTGAGGTTTGGGGGTTAAGAAGTGTGGAGTCAGAGGTCAAGGGAACCCAGGGTCCAGAGTCTGAGGCCTGAAGTTGGAGTCTGGGGACACGGTTCTGAGGTCTGGGGTCCAGGGTGCCCGCGGGCCTCCTGATGCTACTCCTCTGTCCCACAGAGAGCACCTTCGCGGACACACTGACACCCCTGCGCCTGGGCCAGGCCCGCCTCAGCGCCTGCCCTCCTCCTGGCAGCCACGACACCGCCAACTTCGACAACAATGAGCTGGAGAATAACCAGGTGGTGGCCAAGCTGGGTCACCTGGCTCTCGGCCGTCAGGACGCCGCCGTCCCGTGCGTGGCCCGCGATCGCGCGCGGCCCGCGTCGTCTCCCGCGCTGTTGGACGCGGAGCTGCGCTTCCATGCCACGCGCGGCCCCGACGTGAGCTTGTCCGCCGATCGCAGGCTGGCCTGCGCGTCCCGGCCCGACGGCGGCCGCACGCTGGTGTTCTCCGAGCGGCCACTGCGGCCGGGGGAGAGCCTGTGCGTGGAGGTGGGCCGGCCGGGACTGGCGGCACCCGCGGCTGTGGCCTTCGGCATCACGTCGTGCGATCCCGGCGCGCTGCGGCCATCCGAGCTGCCCGCCGACCCTGCCGCGCTGCTGGACCGCAAGGAATACTGGGTGGTGGCGCGCGCCGGTCCGGTCCCCAGCGGCGGCGACGCGCTCAGCTTCACCCTGCGGCCGGGTGGCGATGTACTGCTCGCCGTGAACGGGCGCCCACGGGGACGCCTGCTGTGCGTGGACACCTCGCAGGCGCTCTGGGCCTTCTTCGCGGTGCGTGGAGGAGCGGCAGGCCAGCTGCGCCTTCTGGGTGAGTGACCCAGGGTCCCCAACAAGTGCTCCCCCCAGCACGGGGCTGCTGTCGGGGCTTGGCTGGCCGGCCGATGGGTGTAGTTTTTATTTCCCTTATGATTAATAGTATTAGAATTTTTAAAAGAAAATGAATAATGGCTATTAATTGTGAGAGAGGAGGGGAAGTCACTAGCATGTGCAAGAGAAGCGGCACCCCAACACGTCCAGAAACCGAAGGGAAAGCAGAGCTGTTCTGTTTTGAGATGATTCTTGCCTGTGCTGCCTGGTCAGCAAAGGGACAAGACACCCACCCACTGTATGTGAGACGCCGACAGGGACAGCTACACAGTGTGACATTTGCTGCAGCAGAGGGGGTAGCGAAGGGTCCAGAGAGCACAGTGCCATCCTCACAGCCCAGCCCAGAGTAGATACAGCTGCCTTGCCACCACATTGCCCTGGATGCTCCCAGAGACCATGAATCCCCATCTACACACAGGACAACAGGAAGGCAGAACTCACCGTCCAAGGGTCACACAGCCCTGGAGTGCTGGGCAGATATCATTCTCTTGGGTTCTCAGTATCCTGGGTGGGAGAGAGTGCTGTGTCCGAGGTGAGGTTATCATAGGGATGAAATGATGAACTGCTCTTCACGCCCCTAGCTGGTGCCTGACACAGAACTGTCATAGGTAGCTACAACCTGGGTGGCTGAAGGAGGGCAGAAGAGGAGCAGGGTGCCTGTGGCTATTGGCCAGGATTATTTTGCTTTTATTTTTATTCTTTATTTTATTTTATTGGTATTTATTGAGCTCTACATTTTTTTTCTCTGCTCCCCTCCCTGCCTCTCCCCTCCTCCTTTCAATCCTCCCCCAAGGTCTCCCATGCTCTCAATTTACTCAGGAGATCTTGTATTTTTCTACTTTCTACTTCCCATGTAGATTAGATCTACGTAAGTCTCTCTTAGTGTCCTCATTGTTGTCTAAGTTCTCTGGGATTGTGGTTTGTAGGCTGGCTTTCTTTGTTTTATGTTTAAAAACTACCTATGAGTGAGTACATGTGATAATTGTCTTTCTGTGTCTGGGTTACCTCACTCAAAATAATGTTTTCTAGCTCCATCCATTTTCCTGCAAAATTCAAGCTGTTGTTATTTTTTTCTGCTGTGTAGTACTCCATTGTGTAAATGTACCACATTTTCCTTATCCATTCTTCGATCGAGGGGCATTTAGGTTGTTTCCAGGTTCTGGCTATGACAAACAAAGCTGCTATGAACATAGCTGAGCACATGTCCTTATGGCACGATTGAGCATCCTTTGGATATATACCCAAAAGTGGTATTACTGGGTCTTGAGGAAGGTTGTTTCCTAATTTTCTGAGAAATCACCACACTGACATCCAAAGGGGCTGTTCCAGCTTGCATTCCCACAAGCAATGCAGGAGTGTTCTCTTTACCCCACAATCTCTCCAGCATAAGTTGTCATCAGTATTTTTGATCTTGGCTATTCTTACAGGTGTAAGATGGAATCTCAGAGTTGTTTTGATTTGCATTCCTCTGATGACTAACGATGTTAAACGTTTCCTTGAGTGTCTTTCAGCCATTTTAGATTCCTCTGTTGAGAGTTCTCTGTTTAGGTCTGTACTTCATTTTTTTAAATTGGATTATGTGATCTTTTGGTGTCCAATTTCTTGAGTTCTTTGTATATTTTGGAGATCAGACCTCCAAAAACAAAGACCTTAGTGAAGATCTTTTCCCATTCTGTAGGCTGTCGTTTTGTCTTGTTGACCGTGTCCTTTGCATTACAGAAGCTTTTCAGTTTCAGGAGGTCCCATTTATTAATTGTTTCTCTCAGTGTCTGTGCTGCTGGGGTTATATTTAAGAAGTGGTTCCCTGTGCCAATGAGTTCAAGTGTACTTCCCACTTTCTCTTCTATAAAATTCAGTGTGGCTGGCTTTATGTTGAGATCTTTGATCCATTTGGACTTGAATTTTGTGCATGGTGATAGATATGTGTCTATTTTCATTTTTCTACATGTTGATTTCCAGTTATGCCAGCACCACTTGTTAAATATGCTTTCTTTTTTCCATTTGATATTTTTTTGTTTCTTTATCAAAGATCAGGTGTTCAAAGGTATGAGGATCGATATCCGGGTCTTCTATTCGGTTCCATTGGTCCTCCTGTCTGTTCTAATGCCAATACCAGGCTGTTTTCAGTACTGTAGCTCTGTAGTAGAGTTTAAAGTAAGGGATTGTGATACCTCCAAAAGTAGTTTTATTGCACAGGATTGTTTTGGCTATCCTGGGTTTTTTGCTTTTCCAAATGAAGTTGAGTACCGTTCTTTTGAGGTCTTTGAAGAATTTTGCTGGGATTTTGATAGGTATTATTTTTGTTCTTGTTGAATCACCTAATATTTCAGCCCAAGACAAGTTGCCCAAGTTCCTGCTATGTTAGCTGACTTTCCATCAAGCAGAGTAAAGGAGGTTCACTATCTTCCCAAGGAGGGACAGATTTTCTGAATTAGCACTGAGCTTGGGCGGAGAGAATTAGTCACAGCCCAGGATCCTGTAGCTGTGACAAAACCCATTCTAAGTGCCCCATGCAACAAAGGGTAGTGTAACTCGGAAGCGCAGGAGTCTGTCGGACAGATTCGGGAAAGCTAGGTCTAGACGATGCATGCGCGCCATCAGGACAAGCCCTGTCCTGGCTCCTCTCTCAGTGGCACAAACCTTCCCTTTCCCAACAGTTCTAATGGCAGTGTCAGGGTTCCTGACACTGTGCTCGGCTTGTGTGCCCTTCCTTGAGTCACAGTGGGATTGGAGAATGGAAGGTTCTCTGGACCTGACCTGGTATCCTAAGGCTATTTCTGAATTAGGAGTAAAGTTATAGCCATACCCCCGTGAATGCCCCAAGGTAGGGATGGCGGCTGGGCAGGCAAAACCACATCTACCACATTGATGGAACCCTGGACGGTCACTCTAATCTGCTTCCCAGACAGAAGGGCTGCAGAGAGGGCTGCAGAGGGATGAGGAGCAGGGACTGGCAGAGCCTGTGCCACCCGCACACCCCTAATGGAGTCTCTTCGGCTCCCAGGTATCCTGCAGTCCAGCCCTGAGACCACAACCCCATCGGGGTCCTTCAGCGGCTCCCAGGATGACAGTGATTCGGACATGACCTTCAGTGTCAACCAGTCTTCCTCGGCATCAGAGTCATCTCTGGGTAAGGAAATGTAAACCTCCCGGGGAGGGCGCAGGGTTCCTGATGGCGTGGGTTCTTTGGCTGTGCCAGTGGCCTTGGCCTCTGCTTGCTGAGCAGAACTGCTGTGTTTTCCATTGCATCTGCTCCTTCCTTCTAGTGTGCTCAGTAGGAGCATAAATATGGAGGTTCAGAGGCCCAAAGGCTGCTGAGGAAGCCAGTTTACCTCTGTGCTTTTGGGGACGGCAATATCAAAAATGTGTAAAGCTGAAGAGGTAGACGAAGATGGGACTCTCCACACTGTGCCCCGTTTCTACCGTGGGAACACTGCGTTCTTGGGGTTTCCCAGCAGAGCCCCCCTGAGAGCCATGTCACTAATAATGTCCTACCTTCCTTCTGGCAGTGACCGCCCCCAGCTCCCCGCTGAGCCCCCCAGTGTCCCCAGTCTTCTCTGCACCTGAACCAGCAGGCAGCAGGAACGGAGAGTGTACAGTGTGCTTTGACAGCGAAGTGGACACGGTCATCTATACGTGTGGACACATGTGCCTCTGTCACAGCTGCGGCCTGCGGCTCCGAAGGCAGGCACGGGCCTGCTGCCCCATCTGCCGGCGGCCCATCAAGGATGTCATCAAGATCTACAGGCCGTAGCGGTGCCGCTGCCTCGGCCAAGGCAAGGTCACCTTTCGGAAGCCCCTGTCAGGTGGGCGACACCATGGCTACCAGGGAGCCCAAAGTCAGAAGCCATCTCTCATCTGCCGCTCCGCAGTGATGAGCGAGGCAGGACAGGTGTGGTGATGAGGCCCTGGGGGCCAGAGCCCAGGCAGGCATTGCTTCTGGCTCAGACACACGCTGCCCCCAAAAGCCTGTCCCAAGATTCAGCTCAGGAACTGCCTGGCAGATCACCTGCCTCTTGGTGACCTTCCGCTGGGAAAGGGTGCCCTCTGTCTGTGCAATGCTTCTTCGGGGTTGGGTTGAGTGTGTGTGTCGGGGTGGGGTGGGGGAGACAGCACAGGGAATGAGTGTGAGCGAACGGGTGAGGGCGTGTGTGCGGGTGTTCTGTGCGGGGATCTGTCGTCTCCCGGAGGGTATTTAACACTAAGGGATGTGCAATCCGGGCCCAGATGTTAATGTGATGGTTGTCCACTTTCTGGGGGTGTGGGTTTCTGCAACGAGCTAGCTTTGAACACATGAGGCCTGAACCTACTTACACATTTCGAACTCCTTCGGCGGTATAGAAAGAGGCACTCACATTTCCTAAGGGAAAGCAAAAATAACTTCACTGTTTACAGCTCCCAGAAACAACTGAGGGGAAACGTGGGCAGGGACAGAAGAGCACAGGTGGCATTCAACCGCCTTCCCATGGCGGCTGAGGACAGGTGCCCCAAGCCCTAGCATCCTGGATTCCTTCATCCCCAGCCAGTAAAACAGTAAGCGCCTGGCCTCTCGGCCCCGTCCCTACATGCCGTGGAGTTTTATAATGCCCCTGCTGTTCTCTGGGGCGACTCCATAACTCCGGTGGTAGAATTAAGGAGAGCTGTGGGCATGTCCCAGCCACCAGCTGGCAGAAGCCAGAAGACCCAGACTCCCTATCTGGAGCGTGTCCTGATCCTCTCGTTTTCCTCTTGACTATTAAGGTGTTAACTAATACACTTGTTAGATACTTGTGAAGAGCTGACTGAGATGCTCCCCACTCCTGGACCTGTTTGCTGACATTTCCCAGGACCCTGGCCCTGGCCCTGGTCCCCGCTCACTGGGCCAGACCTGTTCCTGTAGGCTCCCAGACTTTGCCGTTGCTGATGTTCTAGCCAGGCGTGCCCCTTCTGAAGAGCCGCCGTTCCGGCATTCCATCTGCCCGCTGAGAGCTGTACCTTTAGAAGGGTTCCTTGGCCCCTCTGTTTCTTGGTTCCTACTTGGAAGCCTGGTGCAGGCACTTGGGAAACCCAAATGTTCTGAGAAAGCTTGAGGCAGCTTGTGAGGAGCAGCTTTTTCCTCACAGCTGGCCATCTCTTGCCGTGAGGGAGGAAGGGGGAAAAGAAACATTTAAGAAGTGAGGCTCGTGGGACAGGCTTGACAGGAGCCATGGACCACCTGACAGAGGCCCAAGCCGCAGTCAGTGTGACTGGGTGGCGGAGCTCCGGGCCTGCGTTGCTTCTCTGTTTGGGAGGGTCTGGATCTGACTCAGTCACAGCTTCCCCATTCCTGTCCCCAGCAAGAACCTCTGGCTTTTCCCTTAGGGACTGCAGGGCGCATGTTCACCCTTTCTTTGTCCTTTTGCAGTTGTTTTTTTGAGAAAGGGTTTCTCTGTGTATTCCTGGCTGTCCTGGAACTCTTTCTGTACATCAGGCTGGCCTCAAACTCATAGAAATCTGCCTGCCTCTGCCTACAGGGTGTTGGAACTAAGGGCACGCATCATGCCTATCTGGATGCAGTTAAATGGTTTAAAGAGCTACAGGAAACCCTGTCTGCCTGGGTTAGAGTCGGAGAAGCAGGCACATTGGGTACCCAGCTCAATTTATGCAGCCAAGTTTTTGGCTTCTCCATGTGCTGGGCATGGGCAGAGTCACCTCATCACCAGCGGTGGTGACTTGGTTTCCAGGCAGCCATGGCCCTGTCTGATCGTAGTCTCTAACTGCCCAGTCTCGTGGCCTTGGAGAGTCACTTCCCCTTTGCCTCTTGCTCTCCCAGCTGGACCCTGGTGTTGCAGCAGGGGTCACCCACGGCCACTACCAGGAAATGAGCAGCTGAGGTCCTAGAGCCAGGGGTGGACCAGGTATGCTCCTGGTGACCCCTACCAGAGCAGAAAGGCTTCACAGGCCTGTTTAGCCCGCTCTGCAGCTGCTAGAAATAGCTGCCGTGTTTCCCACAGAGCAAAGGGGGCTGCTTCTGTTCTAAAAGCCGGGCATTTGCCAGGGCTCTGAAAAAATGGAGCCAGGCCCTAGAGGCAGTGTGTGTGTGTCATCTCAACAAGGAGCAGGGGAGCAAGGAGTCCGTGTCCGTCCTTCTCACCTCTTCCATGCCTGCACACTGAGTTAGACACCTTTGGCAGGACCCTGCATACAGGTTTCGGTGCCATCCTGAGTCCCATCTGAGACCTGACTAATTAGAAGGCATGCTGTCTTACGGGGAACTGTGAAAACCACACTCACCATAGCCCCAGGATACTGGGATGCAGCTTCTAGGTCCAAGACCTTCAGCTTCAGGAAATGGGTACTCAGGATCTAGGAAACACAGTATTGTCCTCATTTGGTGGGGGAGATGTGAGATCCTGTGAGGACCTTAAGGCTCACACAACAGGAAGTGGCATGGCCAGAATCCCAGCCCCCCCCCCCCATCTAGTCCTGGCCTGCCTGCCTCACTCCTCAGGAAGCTCAATACTGCCCAAGTCTTCTTTCCCTCAACTCACCTGGAAAGCCTGGCTTCCGCATCTGTGTAGAAGGTTCTGGGCCACAGTCCCTCTGCTGCCCACTCCCTAGAGGGGACAGGTGTCCTCTAAGGCCTGTGTATTTGCTGTCCTTCTTCACTGGACTGTCACATGGGACTGCTCTGGAGAGGGACCTTAGGCCACCCCTTTCTGGGATCTTGTGGCCACACCCCTCTCGGGTAGCACCCTGCCCCCATTTTCCAGGCTCACTGCCCATTTTGTGCCCTGTGAGCCTCAAAAGCCAAGAGTATGATGTGGGGGAGGCCAGGTGACAACCCCCCATTCGTGGCAGCCGTATCCTGTCCACTAGAATTTTCTGGAAAATGGTTGTTTCCCAAGCAACGTGGACTTCTCCACTTCCTGCATCCTCGGCGTTGTCTTGGGGTTGGCTTCTTGGGCAGCTGTCCTGCAGGAGCTATGACACGGGTTTTCACTTGTTCAACATCCGCTCACCAGTGTGGCTCATGATCAGGACATGAGGTTGAGAACCGGGGCCAGAGGCTGAACCTGTGAGCAGCTCTCAGACCAGAGGCCGGAGGCCAGGTTAGAAACTGATCTCTCGTTCTGGAGTTGCGTCCTGTGCTAGTACATAGTAAGTGCTCAGGAAAAGACTGCAGATAAGTTCAGGGGCCAGGTTATGCATAGTCAGGAGTTTGGTGAAGTAGCATCACATGCATGTGGACACAAAGTCATTCAACAGATGTTTGCTGAGTACCTCAGGATGTGAGCAGCTGTGCAGAGAGAACAGAGAGGGTTTGCCCAGCCCTGATGCCAGAATGGTGCCATCAACAAGGTAAGACAGGGCAGAACACGTGGGCTTTCTTGACCATTCTGTTGCCTTGGGTCCATTTAGTTACAATGCCCACAAAGCTTCCCACACCTGCACTAGGTATGTGGGGGTCCCTTGTGGTAAGTGAGCTCTTGCCAGACAGCAGGACCCCACCAGTCAATGGCCACCTTCAGGTTCTACAAGGAGTCTCTGGGGAGACATTTTCCAGCCACTTCCAGGAGCTGGGAGCCACGGAAGCCGTAAGTCCTAGCTGAGAGTGGCATTGTGCAGCCTAGGAGCCTGGGAAGCAGCAACTGCACTGCACCCTCCGTCCGGCCCTGGCTGGGGCCATGGCTCAGGAACACACAGCCTCCCGGCTCTTCTCAGTACTTCAGTGTCTCACCCGGGTCCTAATGGAACTGCCCATGTGACAATCTGTCTGTGCCTTATGGAGGTGTGCGTGCGTGCACTTTTTACCCTTTACAATGCAACCCTTCAAAGTGGACAAGAAGCTAGCAGATGTGGTAGGGCTCCAGATGCTGGCGGGGAGTCCCTGAGACCCTCCTGTGGTTTGCTGGTGGACTGATAATGTTCATCCCCACCCCACTCCCTTTACCTGTGTACAGACCCCCTGAGACATGTCCGTCCTTTCTGATTCAATACTGTGACTCTCCAGCCCTGTCTAATCTTTGGGGAGCTGTACTAAAGGCCTGAGAGCTTGGGGAGTGAGCCGGGAAGGGTTTGCGCTGATCTTTGTGTGTTGTGTGTTCTGATATTTGTCTGTTTTTATCTGTTTTGTATTAACATAACTTTCCTGTTTGAAAAACAAATACAACTCTGGCTTGATTTAAAAAAAAAAAAAGTCTCATCAGATTTTTTTTTAATTGTGCTGAATGTTGTATTGGTGAGTGGAGGGAGGGCTCCAAATCCTGCCAGCCTTTAAAACAGGTGAGGTCACTTCCGAAGAACCTCGACGGTTCTTAGTCCTTGCACCATGTCACTACACAGTTGCAAAACTGCTACAAAGAAATCCTTTCGTTAAGGGTGAACACTGATCGTGGCGATGTTAGCAGCAGTATCGGTTAGCGTGGCAGGAAGCCAAGAGCCCCAAGTGTGCAGCGACCGGATGCTTCCTGAACTCTGGAAGTATCAAACTGCCCAAGGTGGGAAGAACAGAATGCAGCCTCAGCCCCTGAGTTGATTGCTCTGCGTCCGTGCTCCTTTGTTCTCCCTCCCTCCCCAGGTGTGTTCTCCAAACCGCATGACTGCTCAGCCTGCATCCTGCCCTCCATCATCCCTTCCTGAACCAATCCCTGACACCAGGGTGATGTGGGCCCTGATTGGCTAGACCCAGGCTTGCATTGGCCTTTTCCTGGGAATATTAGAGCAGCCTGGACAGACAAACTGACAGATGTCTCTGTAGGAATGGCTGACTGAGCCATGAGATGGTACCAGGAAGCTGTCATGTGAAGCCAGGGCAGCCTGACTCTGGTTACCTTGGTTAGGCCTCTGCACATTGAGAGCCTTGATTTCAGGGTGGGTGTGACTGCTGTTGTGGTCGTGCTTGGAGATGCTCTGGGCACTAGTGTCCAGCACTCTCAACAGGCAACAAATGTTAGGCTTTACAGCACAGGAATGTGTTAATGTTAACAAGACTCGGGACGGAAGCTTGGAGGACCGAAGCCAGTTCAAGGCCACCCTGATCACGTAGCAAGTTCCAGGTTGGGGTGGGAGGCAGTCTAAAATCACACACACAGGTTGACCTGATACAGATGTGAGGGAGCCATGCATCACAACCAGCACAGAGAAGCAGTCAGAGTGGGCTGCCCTGAGCTCATGGTGACTCCCTGCCAGATCCACATCTTTTTCCTCTTCTCTTCTCTTCTCTTCTCTTCTCTTCTCTTCTCTTCTCTTCTCTTCTCTTCTCTTCTCTTCTCTTCTCTTCTCTTCTCTTCTCCTCT
>NC_022014.1:191657-193800 GCF_000317375.1 Microtus ochrogaster
TCAAAGTCAGTTGGGGGCTAGGGAGAGGAGTCCGTCCAGCAGATCAGTGCTTGTCATGTATGTACTCAGTCCAGCAGATCAGTGCTTGTCACGTGTGTACTCAGTCCAGCAGATCAGTGCTTGTCACGTGTGTACTCAGTCCAGCAGATCAGTGCTTGTCATGTGTGTACGAGGACCTAAGTTTAATCTTCCGCCCTCATTCAGAAGTCTGGGTTTAGCAGTTTGCACCTATAATCTCAGCAATAAGGAGGCAGCGATGGAAAACCCGGGAGTTGCTGGCCAGTCAGTCTAGCTAATCAGTGAGCTCTAGGTGCAGTGGAAGATCGTGTCTCAACAAATAAGGGGCAAGTGATGATGGAGGAACACCCAAATCTTGACCTCTGTCTACACCCATGTAACTTAATTTGTTATTTAAGTGAGGCAAGATGGAGAGATGGCGTTTGCTGTGTAAGAAAGAGGACCTGCGTTCAGATCCCCAGGCCCCAGTTAGAAGTGGAGAGCTAGCAGCACATGCTCCACCCAGCATCCCACTGGGCCAGGTAGAGAGACGTAGATCTTGAAGCTCATTGGCCAGCCGTTTCCAACTGAATTGGTGAACTTCAGGCTCAGAGAGAACTTGCCTCAAAAACCAAGCTAGAGCTTGCTAGAAGGAAGCATCAGTGTTGGTCCTGAGCTCCACAAGTACTGATGCCATGTCTGCCCTGTGTACACACGTGCGCGCACACACACACGTTAAAAAGTTAGTTAAGTGACATATATTGAAGACAGACAGATATTCTCAAGCACTCTGCAATTAAACTCTTGCATCTGACTGTGGCACTTAATAACTGTCTGGTGACACTTCTGTTGATCAGAGGCCTGTAATCTTTTGTCGTATCTCTTTCAGTCAGCAAGTATCTATTGAGGAAAAGGGAAACATAGAAGGGCTATGCTATGCCCCGCCCCTCTCCTCTCCTCTCCTCTCTTCTCTTCTCTTTCTCTTCTCCTCGCCCCTCCCCTCCCCTCCCTTCTATCTCACTATGCAGACCAGACTGGTCTCAAATTCAGAGATCCACCTGTCTCTGCCTCCCAAGTGCTGAGATTAAAGGCGTGCTCCACCACTGCCCAGCTGGTTCTAACCAGTTATAGCAAGCACATATGATTTCATTAAAGCTTGAGGTTAGAATGAAAATTACCTCTCCGTTCTGCAAAACCCACAAAGAGTGGCTGACCCCAGCTGGAATTTGTTGGAATTTGCCTGGAATTCTCAGGCAGCTGGTGTGAGTTTAGGATCAGCATTTAGTCATGGTGAGATAAGGCCAGGTTGACTGGCTTGCTTGGGCTTCCTATAGTCCAGGGTTTCAGGCCCAGGTGACCAGGGTGGGCTTGAAGCAGCCCCAGGAATGCAAGCGGGAAGGTGAGGGGAGCCTCAGCCTGTCAGAACATCCCAGCTGGACCACTGTGTTAGGAACGATGGGGAAAGAGAAATGTGGCACCAGCCTTTCATTAGCCTTAGCCGTGGAAACCACCATATCCACAGGATGTCTCTAAGGCCTCTTAGAAGTTCCCACTTACAGAGGAAGAGACCAAGGACTCCCCAGAGGAAGCAATAGATCCTGTCAAAACAGAACTGTTCACAGTTGTGTTTGCTCTCCTTTCAGAACCCAGGCCCCTCCCTTTCCCCATGATACCATTTGTTTCGTAGGCACTGGGGGACATTTTCATGAATATTATCTAATAACTAGGACTTTTTTAATTAAAAAATTGTTACATTAACCTGGGTTCTTTGGACCTGGAATACATTGTGAGATCTTGTAAAAATACATGGATAGAGATAGATGATAGATAGATAGATAGATAGATAGATAGATAGATAGATAGATAGATAGAGATAGAGATAGATAGATAGAGATAGATAGATAGATATAGATAGATAGAGATAGAGATAGATAGAGATAGATAGATATAGATAGATAGATATAGATAGATAGATAGATAGATAGATACTAGATGGATAGATATAGGTGATAGATAGATAGATAGATAGGTGATAGATAGATAGATGATTGATAGATAGATAGATAGATAGATAGATAGATAGGTGATAGATAGATAGATAGATGATAGATAGATAGATAGATAGATAGATAGATAGATAGATAGA
>NC_022014.1:193900-212979 GCF_000317375.1 Microtus ochrogaster
AGATAGGTGATAGATAGATAGATAGATAGATAGATGATAGATAGATAGGTGATAGATAGATGATAGATAGATAGATAGGTGATAGATAGATAGATGATAGATAGATAGATAGATGATAGATAGGTGATAGATAGATAGGTGATAGATAGGTGATAGATAGGTGATAGATAGATAGGTGATAGATAGATAGATAGATGATAGATAGATACATGATAGATAGATAGATAGATAGATAGATAGATAGATAGATAGATAGATAGATAGATAGGTGATAGATAGGTGATAGATAGGTGATAGATAGATAGATAGGTGATAGATAGATAGATAGATAGATAGATAGATAGATAGACGGAGAGATAGATAGATAGATAGGTGATAGATAGATAGATAGATAGATAGATAGATAGATAGATAGATAGATGATAGATAGGTGATAGATAGATATAGATAGAGGGAGAGAATGGGAAGGAAAACCAACTTAAGAGCAAAAAGGAGGGAGGGAAAAATTCTTGATTGAACACGTTGAACCTGTTGGTTCTAGCTGCTTCCAGGACAGCTGGACCCAGGTACTCATTATACAACTGCCTGTTTCTCTAGTCTTCTTTCTTCTAGGTTAGTGTCATGCTAGGCACGTTTGCCCGTGGCAGTTAAGGTGGCCCCAGTGGCACCTAACATGTCATGCCAACTAGTAAACGTGTTAGAAATCTGTCCTAATTGTGGAGACAAAAACCTGACCAAAGCAATTGAAGGGAGGGATGGTTGGCTTTAGTTCACAGTTTCTGGTGATGAAGACGCTATGGAGGTAGGAGCAAGAGAGGGAGGGTCATAACCAGCTCTGCAGTCAGGAAGCAGAGGAACGGTGAATGCAGGTGCATGACTTGCTCTCTCCTTTTTTATTCTGGCAGGTAGGGTGGAACTTCCCACCACAATTCTCCTAATTAAAAATCCTCTCATAGACACAGCCAAAGATTTGTCTCCAAAGCGATTCTACATCCTTTCAAGTTGAAAGTCAGTATTAACCATCCCAAACTCACTCCTGGCTATTTGATACCCAAGTAGAACATTGTTAAGCCTCAGTCTTCAGCCCTTCTTCCTGTGTGCACATGGACATCTCATAACACACATTCAGTCCAACTTCAGAAGTCTCTATGGTCTTTAATGGTCCCTTTGTTTGTCCGGGCCACCCAGCTAGCTTACACCGAAATAACCTCACAGAAATTGTATTATTTAAACACTGCCTGGCCCATTAGCTCTAACTTCATATTGGATAATTCTTACATCTTAATTTAACCCATTTCTATTAATCTGTGTATTGCCACATGCCTGTGGCTTTCCGGCAAGATGCTAACCAGCGTCTGTCTTAGGAAGGAGATCCATGGCATCTGCCACTCTGCCCTTCTTCCCAGCATTCATTTCTGTCTACTCCACCTACCTAAATTTTGTCCTATCAACTAGGCCAAGGCAGGTTTCTTTATTCATTATCCAATGAAAGCAACATACAAACAGAAGGAACTCCTACACCCGTACAATGCTATTTAAAAGCCGAAATCTCATTTGAGACTTAAGGTAATCACTTCACTATAAGCACCTATAAAAATAAGTAAATTAAACAAAAAAATAGAAACACATTGCATATTCCAACACACAATGAAACAAAATAGACATTTCTGCTTCAAAAGGGAAAATTGAGACATAACAGGGAATAACTGAACCCAAGCAAGACAAAAACCTATCAGAGCAAACACCAAATCCGGCAGCTCCACCTCTGTCATCTGGGACACATGATGGAACCATCTGAACTCCAAAGGGGTTAGGTAGACACTCTTCCAGCTTTGCTCCTTGCAGTATGCATACCTTTCCTTTTGAACTGTCTCTACTCCATGCCTTTAGCTTTCTTCAGTGGACAGTCCATGGTTCTAGCATCTCAAGTATCCTGGGGTCTCCACTGTAGCTTAGGCTTCACCTTCAGAGCATCATGCAAAATCATCTTTGCAGGTACTCCAACCCTAACACACATTATCTAGTCTCAGAAGCTCTCTGGAACCCCAATATAGGACTCCATGACCCCCCACAATCTTAAATCTTCCCTGTATGCAAAACCATGTGAATGTTGCTGCCAAACTCTGCCACTAGCTGGGGATGGAGCTGTTATAGAAAGGCTACAACTGGAAAATTCCAAACTTGTGCAAAAGCTTGGGGGAAAAAGAAAAGAAAATATAGTCAGCAGGGCAATGCCTCTGGTAGGATTAGACAGAAAAGAGGAGATGATGTGGGATGTCCTTCTGTATATGACAGAAAAGGGAAGATATGTGAGATGCCCTTCTGTATATGTGTTGCTTTTATTGGTTGATGAATAAAGCTGTCTCAGCCAGTGACTTAGCAGAGTAAAGCCAGGCAGGAAAATCTGAAGGGGGGTGGCAGAGTCAAGGAGGCACCATATAGCTGCCTGAAGGATTCAAGATCATTGAGGTAAACCACAGCCTCGTGGTGATACATAGATTGATACAAATAAGTTAATTTAAGATGTAAGAATGAGCTAGGAATATGTCTGAGTCATTGGTCAAACAGTGTTGTAATTAATATAGTTTCTGTGTGATTATTCGGGTCTGGGCAGCTGGGAAGTGAAAGCTCAGGCTCCATGTACATCCTGTCTGCATGCTGTCCCTGGGCATTTCCATGGGCATTTGCTTTCCAGGAGCAGGATTCCCCATCAACATACTCAGGTAGGTAGGCTTTGCCCTATCAAATGAAGTTACATTTCACAGTGTAGAACATTTGCTGGGTGAGGTCTAGCCATCAGGGTACCTTTTCTATTGTCCTGGCGCAGCCGGAAGTTTCTTTAATAGTTACAGCCCCTTCTTCAGTACGCACCTAGGCTGCAACTTTAAACTTACCCAAGATCTTTTCTTCAACAAACTGAAATTTTAAATGTCTTTCCTACCCCTGTTGCTCTTTTTCCCCCCGACTGTAGACCTGCATAAGAGTGCTGAGCAATAACGCCTCCACAGCCTGAGTGCTTCCCTGCTTTGGAACCGCCTTCACCAAACAAATGACTCTTGTATTCAGATTCACTCAAGTCCCTCTCAGTGTATACAGATGATACAACCAGCCTCTTTGTCAAACAGTCACACAAATGACCTCTAGCCCAGTTGTCAATAAAAGCCATGTTCCTCATGAGCAGGGCCTCCACTGCCTCCAAACTCTCACGGGAACAGCCCGTGGAGTTCTGCTGACAGCACCCAAGGGCTTTCTAGATCAAAGTCCCAAATGCTTCCATGCTGTTCCTACAGAACACTTCCAAAGGCCGAAGAGCCGCATGGTCAGGTTCTTTACAGCAACAACCCCACTTCTGAGCACCAATGTCTCACTTCTGTGACAAAAGACTTGACAAGGGAAAGGAAGGGGGTGTTGTTTTGGTTTATAGTTCCAGGTGACACAGCCCATCGTGTCAGGGACAGGATGGTGGCAGGATCAGGAGGCGACTAGCCAGCCTGAGTCCACATCAGAAAGCAGGAAGAAATGAATGCTGGGACTCAGCCCGCTTTCCTCAGTTAGGGTCTTCCCACGTCAGCGGCTAATCTCTCTCGCTGGTGTATCTGCAGTGTTATCTCCGATGTAATTCTAGATCAAGTTGGCAGTTAATATTAATCATCGCAGTGACTCTATAGAAGTTTCTGGATAAATCTCAAAGTGTGTTTTTTCCCCTCTTCGATCCAAAGGACCAAAAGCCCAGTCCCTGTCACATGCCCTCACCTGACACAAAGCCAGGGTTCTTTCTCTCTAAAGCTCACCTCCCAAAAAGGGCAAGCAGACCCAGAAACAGACCAGTTTGAACCAGCATGCTACTGAGGCTGAGGGACAGGTCCATCCAGATACAAAGGCCATGGATCATTTAGTGACATGCTGGTTGTTGGTAACTTGACACAAGCCAGAGCCATCTCTAAGGAGGGAGCTGCAATTGAGAAAATGCCTCCAGCAGGTTGGCCTATAAGCAAATCTTTGGGACATTTTCCTGAATAATGACTGACAGGGAGGGGTTCAGCCCACTGTGAGCAGCGCCACCCCTGGACGGGCGGTTTTAGGGTGTATAAGAAACCAGGCTGGGGGCTGGAGAGATGGCTCAGTGGTTAAGAGCACTGACTGCTCTTCCAAAGGTCCTGAGTTCAATTCCCAGCAACCACATGGTGGCTCACAACCATCTGAAATGAGGTCTGGTGCCCTCTTATGGCCTGTAGGCATACAATGTACACAGAATATTGTATACAGAATAAATAAATAAATAAATAAATAAATAAATAAATAAATATTAAAAAAAAAAGAAACCAGGCTGAGCGAGCCATGGGAGGAAGCCAGTCAGCAGTGTTCCTTCATTGTCTCTGGTTCAGTTCCTTCCTCCAGGTTTCTGCTTTGATTTCCTGCTCCAATTCCCCTTCATGGTGGACTGTGAGCTGTAAGATGAAATAAACCCATTCCTCCCCAAGTTGTGTTTGGTCCCAGTGGCTTTATCACAGCAATACAAATAAGAACTCATCAGTGTTCCCCCTCTTTCCCCTTCTTGCACACTTCTCCCCGCCCACTCCTATTGATGCGAGAGTCCAGCCCCCAGCCCTACCTCCTGCAGCCAGAAGCTGAGCCTACCTCAAGTTTGCCCGTAATATGTGCGTACAAGTTTTTCTTTCCCTCACTGCTGGAGTCCTGCACACGGAGCTAATAATAAGGGGTCGCTTAGTGAGCACTTTCTGCAAGTGAAAGACTTTCATTTCACCCACAGGGCCTCCCTCACGGGATCTCTGGAGCAGGCTTCACCACCGCTTACATTTGACAGACAGGGTAGCTCTATGCCTTACTATGCATCCCAAAGGTTTGTCCTCTGGCTGCGTAATTATGCCCTGGGGTCTAGTCCCAGAGGTTTATCCAAGGCATCTTTTCACCCCCCCCCCCACGAAGTGTTCTCACCTGTAGTGCAGAGGAAGGAGAGGAGGCTCCTGGAGCGCAGGAACTGTAGGAGCACTCTGAGGTGGGGTTTAAACAGGCTGCCTCTTTCCCTGAAGCCCAGCTGGCCGGTGGGTAAATCTCGGTAGAGAAGAAGGGAGAGGAGAGGGAGAGAGGAAAAAAAGGGAAAAAGAACAAAATCATCCCAACCAGTCTGGAATACAGATGGGCAAAGAGCAACAGCGGGCTGTGTGTGGACCGCAGGGTACCATTGTACCCTCCCAGAGCCAGGGTCTCCTCACCTAGGTTCAGCCTGCTCCTGGAAGTTGTTTTGGCTTCTATATGGGGTGTGGAAAATAGAGCATTTTCAGACATCTAGTTCTGGGAATAGCGTCTGACCATAGCTATTAAATGCACACAGAGAGAAGTTTCCAGGAATCTGAGGGAGGAGGCTGCAGCCATGGTTCCCTTTCTCTTCCTGCTGTCCCAGATATGGCCTGCCTAGGCCTAGATATCTTTCCCCAGACTGTGGCTGAGGCCCTTTTCTGCAACCCCAGCTGCTCGGGCAACACAGGACCAGCTCTGGAGTTGCTAGTCAGGCCTGAAACCCATACACCTGCTCTACCTGGCGAGAGACCTCTTCAGGGGTCTCAAAACTACTCTGCGTGTGACTGCGTTCTGGAGCCCTTCGTGAAGGGAAGACTCCTCACTAAAGTTCATCTTCCCATCTTCTCACCTCTGGGTGGCATGCAGCCTAAGCTCTTGGTGTCCCAGGCAGCGCATGTGCTCTGAGGATCTGATGGCATCCAGCATGGTGGATGAGGGAGCATAGACACACACATGGGCCCCTGTCAGTTTCTGGGTGAGACTCTGGACAAGTTACTTCCCTGTCTGAGCCTCCTGGATCTCTGAGGAGGGAGGGGCATCCACTACCTTGTGCGTTACGTCATGGTGACGTCATATAGTCAGTGCTAAGTACAGGGCTCTATTTTATCCGGCTTTCCTTTCTATGGTTTCAGTTACCCACGGTCAGCGTTGGTCTGAATACCAAATGGGACACTCTGGTAATAAATAGACCATTCGTTTAAACTGTACATTCTTCTGAGTGCCCACAGTGTATAGGCTACCCAGCTTGTCATCACTGCGAAGTGAACTGGCTATCCCGAGCCACTGTCCGTTTAGGTCAGGACTCAGGCTGAGTAAATCTTACATACTTCATAATTTCCCATAGTGGGAGCAGTTAGGTGAAGGCTATGCCGGGACAGGAACCTTGGAGGGCAAGTGGCTGCTGTCCCCGATGCTGCAGGATCGGACAAAAGGGTTCCGCAGTACATGTGCTTAGATACGCATCCCTGGGGCTGTGGGTAGGTCAGAAGATGTCTCTTGTGGATAAAGGCCACTAGACGGTTGCTTGCTCACCCAACCTTCTGCCAATAACAAGCCTGCTGGGTTTCCCTTCAGCTAGCTCTATGGCAGGATTATGTGCAGCTCCGCTCCTAGCGGAGTCGGCCACACGGTGGAGCTATTGCGTTCCATCGCACCACCACCAAATGGAGTCCCTGAATTTAGCGCAGCTCCTTGTCACAAGGAATGAAAATGGGGTGCTGAGACAGGGGCTTACCAGGCCTGCATCTGAGCTTGCCATGGCCCTGTGCCCCATGTTTATTTTGGCTCCTGGTCAAGAATGCTGGTCCAGGCTTGGGAGGCTGACCTTCTGACTCCAGAGGGAAAGTCACACTTTTGCTCAACTCCCAGGAGCAGTTCTGCATTCCAGGAGAGGCGTGGGAATGGCCAGGCCTTCCCCAGTGAAGGCAATGGAACTGCCTGCGCCCCAGTAGTTGCTTCCAGCCTCTGCACTGCCCTCGGGGATAGCCAGTCCACCGCAGCGGAGAGGAGATGCCCCCCACGGGGGGAGGGGGAAGGAGGTTCTAAACCAACACAGGACAGACATCAGAAGTCGCTAGAAGGGAACCATCCAGACACTTCGCTTGCTCGCTCTCACTCTCCTCCCTCTCCGTGCCAATCTTGCCTCCACATGGGACCCATTTAGCTATCCCCTGGCAAGGGATGCCTTTCCACAGGTGAGTTGTTTTAGCTGCTGTGGAGGCTGTACACGTACCGGCACTTGCAGGGAGACTCCCCTGGGACTTCAAGAAAAGCCAGGCACTGGAGGCAGGGCAGCTGTTGGCCAGGAGAGAGACCATCCTGAGTCTCGCCGGCAGAAAGGGGATGCCAGGCCAAGGAGCAGAGGGCAGCAGGTTGGCACGCCGCTGGGGCTGGGGCAGTAGTCCAAGTTGACATTCTCCTACCTGGTTCACCAGGCTCTTCTCCAAGACGTCCCCAGATGCCATTCCCTGATAGCGCTTCAGCAGGCTTCCTCCATGGGGCTACACAAGGTCCCTCCACAGGGACAACCCGCATGAACCTGAAGTTGGAAGGGGCTTTAAGCAGTTGGAAGGAACTGGCGCTTTCTTTTCAGAAGACGAGGCATTATCGCCCTCTTGCGGTCATAGTGAGATATGGCATCTCCTCGGGCTCGCATAAAAAGCTGGCTCTCCAATCAAATCCACTCCATCCAGGTAACACCCAGCAACCACGAAAGTGAAAACCTGTGACTGACTTTGCAGGTCTGTGCTAACATGAGCTGGGAATGTCAGGGTGACATTGGGACTAGTTTTGTATGGCCTAGCGCTGGCCTGGAAGCTTACTGGAGGAGCTGAGACCAATACAGGATCCCAGGATTGCCATACCCTGAGGGACCAGCAAGTGGTGCTGTGTCAGATCATCCCTGTCAGTGTTGTGTCCCCCACCCCCACCCTCCCCACCTCCTCACCCCCATCCCCCCATCTCTGGCTCACTTTAATTCATCCAGACAACCTATGCTGGGAACCATGAAGACAGTGGAAAACAGGGGCACAAATAGTCATGATAAGGATGCTAAAACCTTAACTTTGGCTATGGGAACATGAGTGTCCCAGAATTTGAGGAACTGGTGACCCAGTGACTCAAAGGTCTGCCTTGAGTGTGTGGCAAGTCTCTGGGTGACAAAGTAAACTATTTTTCAAGGTGGCAGTTGAAGCCCAGCATGTATGACTTGAATGGTGACCTCTGCACATCCCGGGAATGGGGCTGCAAACTACTGAGTCAGGTTGGTTGGCAGCAGCATTGGCAGTGCCAGCCTGCTCTCTCAGGGACACAGTGGCCCTCGGGCAGATTGGCCAAGGACCCCTCCTCCAACTATACAGTGGCAGGTCTGAGATTCACTCTCGTGGGGCTAGCTTTGGTGTGCTGTCACAAAAGCATCTGTGCAACGTGATGTAATTAAAATAAATATTGTATTAATCAGAAAACAAAATAAAATAGATAAATAGAGGCTGGAGGTATAGCTTGGGGGGAGGGAACACGTGTTCTCAGCACACTGGAATCCCCGAGTTCAATCCCCAATATTGCAACAATACAATAAAGAAATATGTTTCTCATGGGGAGAAAGCTGAAGGCAGGCCAGCAAGATGGCTCAGCAGGTAAAGGTACTCGCTACCAAGGCTGAACACCCGGGCCGGTTCCTGAAACTGCATGGTAGAGGTAGAGATCTGACTCCTGCAAGCTGTACTCTGACCTCTATGTGATGTGTGCAGGTACACCACACACACACACCACACACACCACAAACACACACAACACAAACACACACCACAGACAACACACACCACACACCACACACACACCACACACCACACACCACACACACACCACACACCACACACACACATACCACACACACACATACCACACACACCACACACCACACACACACCACACACACATACCACACATACACAACACACTACACACATGCCACACACACATACCACACACACACCACACACACCACATATACACACAAACACACACACGTAATAATGCTAAGGTATTTACTGACCTGTTAACAAAGGTGGTCTTGATAGAGGAACAGTGAAAATAAGTGAGAAGAAATTTTATTTTCTTAGTTTGTTTTTCTGCATGAACATAGCAACACATTTGTAATTGTATATGGATCAAATACTATTGTCATAATATGAAAATTATGATTATTTAATTCAGAAATTTTTAGGCAGGTACATAAAGAGACAATTGACAAGAGGAGATCTCTTCTAAAGAAAAAGATCCAAGGGGCACTGAGGGACAGGGCATGTGGCTCAGAGTAGAACACTTGCCTAATTCCTATGGGCCCAGGTCCCATCTCCAGCACCTCACACAACAGTGAGTTGGGCCGGGCGATGGTGGCGCACGCCTTTAATCCCAGCACTCAGGAGGCAGAGGCAGGCGGATCTCTGTGAGTTCGAGACCAGCCTGGTCTACAGAGCTAGTTCCAGGACAGGCTCCAAAGCCACAGAGAAACCCTGTCTCGAAAAAAAAACCAAAAAAAAAAAACCAAAACAAAACAAACAAAAAAAAAACAGTGAGTTGGATAATTAACACAGCTCCACTCTGCCCTTGAACCTCTCTGGCCTGGGCAAGGACGGAAGTGGAGCAGCTACAACAAGAGAAGCCGGTGCAGGGGCTTACCAGGGGCTCTGACCTAAGCTGAGAGGGTCACAAGAGCCTTCCAGAGCTTCTTAGCTTCTTTTTTTTTTTAAATATTTATTTATTTATTTATTTATTATGTATACAATATTATGTCTGCATGTATGTCTGCAGGCCAGAGGAGGGCACCAGACCTCATTACAGATGGTTGTGAGCCACCATGTGGTTGCTGGGAATTGAACTCAGGACCTTTGGAAGAGCAGGCAATGCTCTTAACCACTGAGCCATCTCTCCAGCCCCGCTTCTTAGCTTCTTAAAGTGTGTGCAGTTGGTCCACAGACAGAGACAAGAAGACAGGGTGAGCCAGACAGACAGCCCAGCATCCCCTCCTTGAAAACAATCTAAGAATAGGTTGCTATGGAGAAAAAGTTGATGCTCCTGGGAATGTATTTGAATGCTTCATTTTAAATAGTCCCTTTTGCTTACCCCCCCTCTTTACCCTAAACAACAACAATAACAACAAAAACGCTCAGACCCACCAACGAGGCCTCTCCCTTGAGCAGTGGCCTGCTAATGCTAAGACATTGAGCCAAACTGAAGAAGAGAGACTTCTTGAGGGCCGTTTATGTATCCCCACTTGTCCACAGGGGAAGGAGGAGCGTTCCCTGGGATGTGGGTAAGATACGGGCACTGGAATCTACACAGCACCTCCTACCCTCGGGGTCTCCAGCAGTGGAGCAGCAAGACACCAAGACCACCTCTCAATGTATTGTCTGGTTACAGTGTAATTGTGAGGGTCCCCAGTGCTGGAAAAGAAACTGTCCCCTATTTCATGGATAGAAAAGAGTGGGGGATGGGGGGAGGCGGCTGTGAGAAGTCCGTACGCAGCACCTCTTATGACTTTCAGGCATTTTTTAAGTGTTGACGGCCACCTTTGGAGATGAAAGCCGGGTTCCCGTGCACAGGACATCCACATTCTGTAGCCTGATGCTCCGACTTCCCATGTGCTCCTCTGTTTCTAGTCCCAGGCTGTGTCTCCCTGTGCCCATCTGGAATGAGCCATCATTAAATGCTGAAGGTGGTCATTTCCTCATTACCTGGAATTGTTCCCTCTCAGTTCAACAGAAAGATGTCACAGGGCAGGAAGCAAATAGGAAATGGGGGACCACTAGTCTGAATTGCCATGGCAACAGACGAACTAGAAAATGTACTCCTGGGTTCTCTGTTTCTCATCAATACATTGGTACTATCTAAGGCCCTAGCTGTGACCTTGTGACGAGGGGGAGAACCCAGGGGGATGGGGAGGGAGTCTCAGGACAGGCAGAAACTTGAAGACAAAAGTTCATGTCATGCGTGCCTGGGTTTGTAGATCAAGATCAGATGCTGTTTTTGGAGGCTGCTTGTTTGTTCCTGGCTGCCCAGACCCAAAATAATCACTTAGAAACTATATTATTTGCAATACTATTTGGCCTATAGCTTAAGCATATTTCTAGCTAGGTATTAACATCTTAAATTATTATTTTATATTTTATTTTGAGGTTCGTGGCCTACCGGCAAGGTTCTAGCTGGCAACTTGCGTCTTTCTCCTCTGGTGGCTACATGGCGTCTCTCGGACTCTGCCTACTCTCTCTATATATCTCTTTCAGTCTGGCTTTACCCTGTTAAACTATTGGCTGAAAGCAACTTCTTTATTAACCAATGGCAATAAAACATAGTCACAGCAGACATCACCTTCCACATCACCTCTCCTTTTCTGTCTAAACAAAAAAGGAAAGTTTTAACTTTAACATAGCAAGATTACATATAACAAAACAGGTATCAAACAAGAATTACAGTTATACTATTTATATATACTTTATATTTTACCATAACTAAGGAAAATTATAACTATTTCTCAACTCCATCAAATACTCCAGAAGGATATAACATTACCTAAGTAATCATTTTGCCCACATGCTCCCCTCTCTCTCTCCCTCTCTCTCTCTCTTTCTCTAACACACACACACGTGCGCGCACACCACACACCCTGCCTGGATCACCCCCACTCATTCACTTCTATGAACCCCATTTCCATAAGATTTCTTCCAGAAGCTGTCCCTGGCCGGCTCCACTCCATCAGGCTGAGTTCATCTGTCATCATCCAATATTCCACTCCTCAAGGGCATATCTCATTTGCTACTGAGACTCTGGTGTGCAAAGAGTGTGTGGCTCTCAGCAGACAGCACACAAACATCCCCCTTGCTTACACAGATGACTACCTCGTGGGTGAGGAAGGCAGAGATAATGACGGGAATTCCAAGAAGAGCTTCTGTCTCGTGGTCACAGAAACTGACTTCAGGCCTTGGGATGTGGAAGTGCGATCTCTACCACCTGCCTCTGTCCTGTTTCTCCCTCCCCTCCAGAAGGGTTCTGGGGAAGAAAAGCAGGCAGAAGCATGGAGGCATGCTAGCTGAGCCCAAGGGAAAGACTTTTCTGAGTCTAAAAGTCTTTACGGACAGGAGACAGAGGTTAGGGCCCTTCGTGGTGACTGAGAAGTATGGCGTCGCAACGCAGCTTAATTTTGTCTGTGCGTCTGGCTCCCGATTCCACAGAGGCTTTTCTGATGGGGCCATGCGGAGAAACAGTTTTATAAGTATTCTAGCCTGGAGAACCCCTTACAGATCGTGCTCCTTCCTCTTAGCGCACAGCTCCTGAATCCCGAAAGGGATTCCCGTGTTAGCTCTCATTCAATAAACATCCCAGTGTCCACAGCCCTTGGTCAATCGTTCTTGGTCAGTGTAAGACAAACACCCCTGGGATCTTGGAAGGAAAGTGGCACCAGGAATCCTGGGGACATCAAAGTGTCAGGATAGTGTTTGCACACCTGCCCCTATATCTGCAATCAACGCTAGAACTCTTCAATGGTAATCGCTCCTTGTCTACAGTTTAACTGCTCCGCTTTCAGTTGCCCATGGTAAACACAGATTCAAAACAGCACTCAATGTTCTGAGGTGAGCTGCCTCCCAGTCCTGCCCAGGACTCGTGCAGACAGGTCCCATTTCCCGGACCATAGCTGAACATATAGCCTGACCAGACAGTGTTTCTTGAATCTGCTGAGTCCTTCCTAAGTCTAGCAGCGGGAAGAAATTTCTTCAAATGTAAACCAGATTACCTAATTCCTACATCTGCCATCTTTCCCAGATTCTCATACTCAACCAGAAGCTCCCAGGGCCTGGGAAGCCTGTACTGTTTGTATTAACGCCTCAGTCTCGATAGAGCTGCTCTGGAGTCACCTTGCACGACCACATCAGCAGCCTGGTGTCCCTTCACATTCATCTCATATCACTGGGTCTTTCGACCTGCTCCGTTAGAAGAGGGAAGGCAGGGACAGGTGGGTCTCATCCACACGCTCTGCCCAGCGCCTGGCCCCATAGGTGCTCGGTCAGTCTTCGGAGAAGACGCTCGTGGGGTTTATGACATGGGCTGGAGGGCTACATTCAGAGGCCAGAGTCAAGAGCCACGAGTAGGCAAAGGAAATGGGGGTCACTTCTGGTGGGTGTGGCAGAAGAAGGCTGCCCTCCTCTGCATTTGTGGTTCCACATGCATGGGATCAGCCAACTGTGGCCTGGAACCATTGAGAAGAAAATCGTATCTCTGCTGGACATTCGAAGATTCCTCCCCCTTTTTATTTTATCAAGTTACTCTCTGAAAACTGCAGTCTGGCAACTGGTGCAAAGCGTTTGCGTTGTATTAGGGATGCTGTACAAAGATGAGCCGATTTTCAGGAGGATGGATGTAGGCCATACACAAATTGTTCTCTGTAAAAGGGATGTGAGTAGCTAGGGTTTGGGCATCTTCCAGAGTCCTGGAATAACCCCCCCTCCCCCCCACAGACTGAGGAGTGAGGGTTCTCTGACCTGTGTGCCTTACCAACCACAGAAGTCACTTCTACAGCTCTGGGGGTAGGAAATCCAGGACTGAGGGGCCTGCAGACACCCTGCTGTGCCCTCACATGCTAGAGGGCATGGAAACTCTCTCTTGAAGTCCTTTAATAAAGCATTGATCCCATCCTCGAAAGCCCCACCTTCACAGCAGAAGCAGCCTACAAAGGGCCCGTGGTGTAATATTCTCTTCTTGGGGGGTGCTGAATTTCTAGATGTGAGTGTGGGGGGGAGATACAGATCTCAGGTAAGAACCAGGAATTTGTGCTTTGAGACAGAGATAACATAATGCACTGGGAGGACTAGATGGGGAAGGAATCAAATATGAGCCTTAAATGTTCAACCCGAGACCCTGAGGAGGTGGTCATGCCAGTAGCTGGGAGGTGGCAGAGAGACCTGAGATGCCCATGAGACTCTCACTATTACTATGGGTCTGGAGCCAGGAAGAAAGTTTCAGAGGCAAGATATAGAGATGAGGGCACCGGCATATGGGAGTTATTTAGAAATCATGGATTGTGTGAGGTCAAAGGCAAGGGTCAGCAGAGAGAAGAAGAGATGAAGCAGACCCGCAGCATCCGTGAGTCAAGAGAGAATGGCCTCTCAGGGACAGAGAAGCCTATATATAGCAAAGATGCCTTTTTCGAGGAAAGCTGGACTGTGACGCCAGCAAGGACAAGGGCTCTAGGGAGTGACCCAAGTGCCAGCTTGATGCCTAAATGCCCTGCGGAGTGGCTGGGGGAGCTAAGATAAAAACATTCTCTCCCCCAGGTTGCTCAAAGGAGATTGGAGAGACAGGTCGTGGCTGGAGTCGTACAGTGTCTGGAGGCTCTCTGTGTGAGTGGCTGATGACTGACAGGAGAAACTGGTGTTTGGGGTAAGGAGAGTCAACACAGTGACTTTCTGTATAGTGTCAGGTATTTAGGATACATGGCTCCTCCCGATAAATGCACACAGAACCCTAAGAACAAAGACAGCCAGGAGTCACTCCCATCCCCAAATTCTGGTCATGGGCACTCTCAAAGTGTCCCCAACAACTAATGCTCCAGTGTTGAAGCCAATAAACTTTGAGAGGCAAGGGTCGGCAGACATTATTTTGACATTTTTCTTGACGTTTAGAACCAGTATAGAGTGATAGGTTTCGTGTGGCATCTTTACCTGTGGTGAACCCACAAGGATGATACAGTACATGTACAGCTGACGTATCTACTGGACTAACCCACAGCGGGTGTATACGTACATGACCACATGGAGCAACCGGTTTTTGCAGGGCTATGGGAACACCTGTCTTTTGGCTAAGTCACTGTCAGTTCTGTATAAATCTTGTGAAATCGTGGCATTTCTCGCTTCTATAGTACCTATAGCAGTGTATAAACCTGACTTTTCCTGTAAGGGCAACTGGATACCTTCCCTACAGAATGAAGACCTGGTGTGAAAGGTTCGCTCAGCCAAACCTTTGTTCTCATAGCCAAAATCTACATAAAACCAGGCCCCCACAACTTTCTTTATTGACAGGACTCACTAATAAGAAAGGAGCCCCAAACAGGAGGCGGTATGTCTGCTCGAACAGCAGACTCGGGAAGGTGTAATTGTCTGATCTGCTCTAAACAAATTACTAATATTCTGTAGTTACCCTTCGCCTTGGTTTCAGCTAACATACCATCATAGCCCAGGAAATTAACTGTTTATACAGGAAAAGGGCCTGAGTCGCTAAAACCAGCTTCAGAGAGAAAAACTTTCACCTGGGCACCCCGCTGGAGTCAGAAGCAGGGTTCCCAGAAGAGACTCCTTTTAACTCAACCAGCTGGGCGCTAATGCAAATCAAGCCCCCAGGTTTGTATAGCAGCCACCACTGTGTTCCCAGTCGCCTGGGAACTTCACAGTCACGCCCCCTCTGAGACACAGGTGCCTCCTTACCAGACAGATCCACCGTTTTTTTGTGACTCTGTGAAAACGCATGCTTGATACTATTGCTTTCGTCTGCGGGACTGCTGACTTGACTATGCCTATATAAACTGGAAACTTCGTGGAGATCGCCCCTTAGGCTTCTTCTCGCTGCTTCTCCCATCCAAGGAATAAAGAACAGGTAGCGGTAATGTATGTGAGTTGGTTTATTTTGTTTTACCCTCAGATCCAATTAGCCAGGTTTTTGCCTGCCATAGTGAATCTTTCTAGACCCTGAGAGGTTTAATGTGTTATTTCTACCTGTCTATATAACACACTTTGTGTTCACTCCTATTTCCCCCCTTATCCCTACACACACACAACACACACACAAACACACACACACAACACACACACTTTTCCTCTCCCCAAATAGCCCAGCTCCAACTTTCATCTTTTCCTCCTGATTCCGCACATAAGAGCAAACAGCATGCAGCGTGGTTACTCTCATCCCACTCTGAACTGGACTTGGAATCACCTAGGAGACACACCTCTGGATGTGTCTATGAGGTGTTTCCCAGAGGCTTGACTGAGTGGGGAGACCCGAGTGTGCAAGGCATCGTTCCACAGGCTGGAGGCAGGAGGCTCAACTGAATGAAAAGGGAAGGGGGCGGACAGCATTCATCTCTCTGTGTTTGTCAGCTGCAGAAAGTGTGACCAGCTGCCTCCCACTCCTGAGGCTAAAAACTAATCTCATCACCCGACTTTCCTCACCAGGATGGATTGCACCCTCAAACTGTGAGCCAGAATAAACCCTTCCTTCCTACTCTTGCTTTTGTCACAACGAGAAAAGTGACTAAGGTATGTGATATCTGCTTTTGGGGGTCTGGATGGTTTGTCTTAGCATGTTCTCTAGTCCCACACACTTGACTGAAGATGACATGTGTTGTTGTTATTGATCATGGAGTGAAGCCCCACTGTACCTTCTTTCTAGTTTTTTTTCTTTATTTTTTTTCTTTTCTTTCTTTCTTTTTTTTTTTTTTTGGTGAGTTTGGTTTGGTTGTTTTTTTTTTTTTTGGTGAGTTTGGTTTGGTTGTTGTTGGCTAATTGTGTTTGTTGGTTTGGTTTGGTTTGGGTTTTTTTGTATATGTATAAGTGGTCTGTATGCAGGTAAGCACTGTGTGCCTGGTGCCTGAAGAGGCCAGAGAGGGCACCAGATCCCTGGGAACTGGAGTTACAGCTGGTTGTGAGCACCACGTGGGTGCTGGGAACCGAATCTGGGTCCTCTGCAAGAAGAGCAAGTGCACTTGGCCTCTGAGACATCTCTTCAACCCCTTGGTTTGCTATTTTTTGAGGCAAGATCTTACTCTATAGCCCAGGTTGCCCTGGAATACACTATGTGGCCCAGGCTAACCTCAAATTTGTAGCAATCCTCCTACCTTGACACCCCCACCCCATGGACTGGGGTCACAGACCTGAGCCACCATGCCAGCGCACACACCACACTTTCTTTAGCCACTTGGGCAGCCACGCTGAGTCCGTAACTTTGGCACAGTGACTGGTACCGCAGCACCATGGGCATGGGGTTCTCTGCTACAGTCTGACCTCGGTTCTTGAGGTGGTTCTCCTGAGTGATAAAGGTGGATCACGTGAGAACTCCAGATTTAACAGTAGAGAAAATTCTATTCTGGTTTGCATAGAGGTGAAACTAACTTATGTTTTCACAAGTCATATATAAGCTGCATCTGGGCCCTGCAGCCTCTCCAGTATTATTTGTTTTCTCGATGGTGGCCTCTCTGATGCATGGGAGATGGGCTTCCGATGTAGTTTGGTCTGCATTTCCTTCATGGCTAGAGATGCTGAATTCTTTCTTCGTGTTTTTATTTGCCATCTATATCTCCCCCCCCCCTCTTTGTTTAAAAAAAAAAAAAGAACAAGGTTTCTCTATATAGCTCTGGCTATCCTGGAACTGACTATGTAGACCAGGCTAGTCTCAAATTCAAGAGATCCTCTTGTCTCTGCCTTTCAAGTGCTAGTGCAAGTGCATGTGCCGTCACGCCTGGCTATATTTCTTCTTTTTAGAGTGTTTCTTTAGTCTATTTACCCGTTTATTGGTTCTATTACCTGTTCTCTTGTGTTTTATTTCTATATGTATTTTAGATATTAGTCTGCTGCCAGATAAATAGCTAAAAAAGATTTTCTCCATTTTATGGACTGGCTTTTCCCTCTGGACAGTGTTTCTTGTGCCAGACGAAAGCTTTTAATTTAATGTGACCTCATTTGTCAATCCCTGTTTCTCTCTGGCCTGCTGGACAGGGTTGTTGCTGTGACTGTGTCCCGCGGAGTTTTTCTACTAGTTTAAACCTTACTAGACCTGGAAGGAGGTGGGAGGTCCTTGGACTTCCCACAAGGCAGGGAACCCAGACTGCTCTTCGGGCTGATAAGGGAGGGGGACTTGATTAGGGGAGGGGGAGGGATATGGGAGGCAGTAGGGGAGGAGGCAGAAATCTTTAATAAATAAATAAATAAATAAAGGGAAAAAAACAAAAAAATGGAAAAGGGTTTAATTCTCAATAATGAAAAAAAATGTCAGGTCTTCAAAATTAAAGTTTTGAGCCACTTTGAATTGTTCTTTATAGAAAGCAGGAAGGAGGAACCTGGTTATTCTACACGTGGAGATCCAGGTTTCCCACATCACTTGCTAAAGGATTTTTTTTCCTATAATGTGTGTTTTGGACAACTTTGAAAAAAGAAAAGACAATTTTAGCCGTGTGGGTTTATTTGTGCAGGCTCTGCTCTGATTCACTGATCTGCAGGTCTAGTTTTCCGCCCTTCCTTGTTGTCTTTGTTACCATAGCTCTGCAGTGTGATTTGAAATCAAGTTATTTTGACACATACAACATAGCACCCCCGCCCCCAGATCGTGTTGACTGATTTGGATCTTTTATGCTTCCATTTGCATTTTGGGATTATTTTTTCTAGTTCTGTGAGCAATGTCTTCATAATTTTGATGGAGATTACAGTAAATCTTCTGATGCCTGTAATTTTTTGAAAACTATTTTAGACAGGGTTACATATGTTCATTTTCATGCGATTACATAATGTACTTTGTCTATTCGGTTTAAACACATACCTACCCACACCCGCCACTACTCTCCTTCTCAGCAGCCTGCCCCCTCCCATGTTATCCATACATGTATCATGTTATGTATCTGTGAACTCTAGAACCCACAAACGAGAGAAAACAGATGATATCTGTCTTGCTGAACATAACTCAGCTCACTCATTAAGACTCCCTCCAGCTGTATCCATTCCCCTGCAAATGATACAACTCCACTCTTCTTTTCATCTGAAAACATGCCATTATGAAACTGGGGGATGCCCCAGATGGCAAAGTGTTTGCCTCACAAGCATAATGGCCTGAGTTTGGATCCCCAGCACCCACACAAACCCTGGATACAGCGGCACATGCCTGTAACCCCAGCTCTGAGAAAGTAGAGACCAGAGGATACCTGGAGCTTGCAGGCCAGTCTACTCAAATATATAGGCTCTAGGTTCAATCACACACACACACACACACACACACACACACACACACACACACACACACACACGATTCCATTATGTGTATACAACATTTTATCCATTTCTCTGTTGTTGGACATCTATGTTCCTTCTATAACTGATCTGTTCTGAATAACGCAGCATCAACACTGACGTCTCTGTGATGCGTTGACTTGAGGTCCTTTGGAGTGGCATAGTTAGGTCATGGAGTAGGTCTCTTTGGAGTGGCATAGTTAGGTCATGGAGTAGGTCTCTTTG
>NC_022014.1:213079-213800 GCF_000317375.1 Microtus ochrogaster
CTTTGGAGTGGCATAGTTAGGTCATGGAGTAGGTCTCTTTGGAGTGGCATAGTTAGGTCATGGAGTAGGTCTCTTTGTAGGTTCTTGAGTTACCCCTGTGCGTATTTCCTAATGGAGGAACTGGTTTCTGTTCTCATCAGCAATATAAAGGTTCTCATGAGGTGTCAAAGGTGAGGTAGATTCTGGGGACAGGGACCCTGTGTGTGTAACAGTAGAGTGGTGTCTGCTGAAGAGGAAAGGACATGAAGGTCATGGAAAGGAGACCAAAAGAGAGGCAACATTTTGTAAAACCAACTCAGATAAGGGAGAACTATCTTCCATTCCAAGAAACAGAGGACACCACGTCTCCTAGGCAGCCCTCAGAAAGATGGGGCTCAAATGGACTTCTCAGAGGATCTACTTGGAGAAGGTGGGTTGCTAGCTCTTTGGCTGTGAGAGCAGAAGGCTCAGGGGAGAGCCTGGGGATAAGCCGGGATTGAGGATGAGTATATGGAGATGTGAATTATGGGTAAGGGCGGGGTGACAGTGTATGATGGGGATGAGAGTTGGTTAATATTGTTGTGGTTGTGTAAATGGAGGGTGAGCATGTGTGAGTGTGACAGAAAGTAGCTAAGTCAGTCACTTAAGTGAAGAGTGTGTGATAGAGTACACACTCATAAGTGCGGAGCTTTTATATATGGGTTTTCAAACAATACACTGTGTGTGTGTGTGTGTGTGTGTG
>NC_022014.1:214098-220982 GCF_000317375.1 Microtus ochrogaster
ACACAGAGAGAGAGAGAGAGAGAGAGAGAGAGAGAGAGAGAGAGAGAGAGAGAGCAGGGAGTAATGGACAGGTCAGCTGAGTTTTCAGCACAGAGCAGCATGCTGAGAGTCTGGAAGACTCTGGAAGATGGTGCAGCTAAGAGGTGAGATGAGATTCCCCAGGTGTGAAATGATTGCTTATATTCTGCTATTATTAAATAAAATTCAGGAGTCAGATATTGGGGTAAAACCCTGGGAGATACAAAGAGGGATGGAGGAACAAGCAGCTGATCTAGCATCTCTACACTTTTAGATCCAAAAGCCTGGGCATCTTTGTAAGCCCCTCCTTACTACTTCCTGTGCCCTCCTATCTTGGGTCTTCAAAACCTCTATGGCTAATTCTGGCCCGCTGAACATTGACTCTGCCCTCTGATTCAAGATTTAACTTAATGGGCAGTCTCAGAGTGTTGGTGCGAACAAATCTCCCACATTTCTCCCTTTTTAATCTAAATAAAAAGGAAAGTTTTTAACTCTAACACAGCAATACTATATACAATAAGAGAAATTATCAGGTAGCATCTAAAAAGGGGATGTTTTGAACTTAATGAATTAAAACTATGTACAATAAGAACAATTATCAAGTAATAATTACATAAACAATGTCCAGTCTATTTGCATTTGGCAAATTCAGAGAAAAGACCCCCATTATCAATCCTATCTTGGTAAGTCCAAAGTCTTGTGCTGAATTTATTTTCTATCATAACTTGTATTATCATCCTAAAAATATCTCTTTAGACCTTAAAACAGTTTTTAGATAAATAACTTAAGCTTCTATGTTTCTCAACTTTATAAACTTTACATCTTTTCTGTGAGTTTTTCTTTTTATTTTCCTTTTCTTTTCTTTCTTTCTTTCTTTTTTTTTTTGGTTTTTTTGGTTTTTTGAGACATAGTTTCTCTGTGTAACAGTCCTAGCTGTCCTGGAACTTGCTCTGTAGACCAGGCTGACCTTGAACTAACAGAGATACACCTGCCTCTGCCTTCCAAGTGCTGGGATTAAAGGTGTGCACCACTACCACCTGGGCAAGTCTTTTTGTGTGAATTTGGTTACAAGTGAAAAACTCTAATTATCTATTCTTTAACCCCATCAGAGACCCACAAAGGATATAATATTACCTGAGTAAACAGAAAGTGTACAGCAAACTACTTTCCAAACTATAGAAATGACAGACACATCTGGCTGCCTGGACAGTCACCCCAAGTTTCCTCTGCAACATTGGGGCATCCATTTTTGGCCTACAGCCCTAGAATATCTGACAGACTTTTCTGTGAAGCAGGAATTTTGAAGAACTGACCTACCTTGTCTTAGCAAAGTTCAGCAGTTGCTTTCTTTTGTGTCCTGCTTGCCCAATTTGGGCAGCATACTGTCAGCAGTTGAGACAAGGGGACTTTCTGACCCAGAGGATAACTTTGCCACAAAGAAAGCAAACTCCATACGAAGGTTATTTGATGCCTATTATCTCTTTTTGAAGAAAATTGGTGCTGCCAGGAGCAGACGTGTTGTTGTTCTTAATTCCTGGCTGGCTTTCTTGTCTGCGGGTTAGAGGGTAAAGACATTACGCGAGGAAGAAGACACAGACATGCGGCGGTCCCACGTGGGTGCACTTTTAATGGGGGAGGGGTAACAACAAACAGGAAAAGGTGTGCAGACGCGTCAGGAGAGGTGGGAAAGAAGGGGAGAGCACTTGGCGGCTCTCACTTTTTAACGGGGAATACAAAGGCTTCTGGGAATATGTCCGTGTCCAGGAGAACACTGGGAACTGTAGTTCTGCAAAGGAACAACACGTGTCTCACTGTCATGAAAAGCCTTAGGTTATTAAAACGTCTTAAATGCCATATTCTGTAGGTCTCTGAAGTGTTTGAAGACTTTCTATCTACCTAAAATATATACCTGTTTGACCTTGAAAACATACCTAACATGGTCATAAATTTGATGGCTATAGATTAACTAACTACTAACCTGCCTTTCTTATTAACCTAAATAGCTTTCAAGGATTAGAACTTTACATTACATTTTAAAACGACCTGCACAGGTATAATACCTTAAACAAGAGTAGAAGCATATATATAGTATGTTTAACAAAAATAACCTTAAATTTGTATCAATATACAAAAATACCTTAAACAAGAGTAGAAAAATATACAGTATGTTCTAACAAATATAACTTTAAACTTGTATTAATACACAAAAATCCATACCAATGCAAACTTTGAGATTAATAGATGCTTTTTAGTTTAAAAGTAGAGTCAGTAATCTACCCTTTTATCTTGTCATTCCCATACCCCCTATTTTCTTTTCAGAAAGAGATCCCTAAATCTAACCTCCTTTGTTTAGCTTTTATTTCTGACCTTGACCAGTAACAACTTGCCACCAACTCCCCTAAACAAAGACAAACATCCACAATCCACCCAATGACTGAAAACTACCCACCCCTTGGGAATGTGGGTATTGTGTTTTTAAAATTACTTTTTGCTGTCTGGGGGCAATGGCATCTTTAGGGGACCCTGAGAAAATTGAGATAATGGTCAAGTCCTGGGACAGCTAGATATTGTTTGGTCTTAGTATGGAGTGAAAGTGCAGGGTTTATCTGAAGTCCTGGCTGGAGTAGTCTGTAAGGCTGGACCATCTCAGCTAACAGCCTTGAAGTCATCCTGAGCAGTTAGTACTCTGAAGCTGATCTTAGGTGGTGTCTGTCAGCTTAGTGGCATTAAGGCCCCACTCCAGGGCCCCATCATGTTCTTAGAGACCTCAAAGGTCACTGTCAGGAATGGTCACCGTTCACTGCAAAAAAAGTTAAACATTTAAAAGTCATAACCTCTCTGAGATGTTAAAGGACTACAATTTGTTAAGTATGTCCAGGGTACACAACTTAGTTCCTAGTTACCTGCTTTAGACTCAAGCCAGAAATCATGTACAAGAACCTAGGTGAACCTGTTTTTAAAATTAGTACTCTATTTAATCATTAATATCATGACAGAAAGTTCAAATATATATAATAATTAAAAAATTTTTTAAGATAATATTTATACCTTAAGAAAAGTTTTAAAGAATCAAAATAAAATCAAAGGATTATGAGATTAGTGACAATAGAACAGTCCCTTAATTTACTTTTGTCCCATACCAGCTGGCTCTTCTGACATGAGACAGAGATTTTGGATTTTCCTTTAACAAGCATATTTGGGTTTAGGAGAGAGCCATGGTTCCAACTCCAAAGCCAACTTCAATTTTTAATTGAATTGGAATTACAAAAGACCTTATACGTCTATAGAGAACAGCAGAAACAAACGTTCAAGAAGACTTTTTTATTAATAAACATCATTTATTCTAAAAAAAAAAAAAAAGAAGAAGAAGAAGAAGTCTCCCATCTGTGCCGTGAAAGCGTCCACCTCCACCTCAAAAGGCGTGGCTTTCTCTCCCTTTCTCCCCGCCCCCCTTGGCAACCAATGAGATTTTTCAGCCTACTTGTCTGATTGTTTTTCTCCCAAGTTCTAATACAATTCCACTCCATTTGTTTTAAAATTATCTTACTAAGAGTCTAAAAATCTAAAGGAGGGAACCCCAATTCCTCTGATGACACTAGGGAAGGGTGAGGGGCTGTTGTTGACAGGTGTTTCCGGGCTCTTGGAAAGCTTGCGATATATCGCCAGATGCTGGGCCTGATGGCTATAAGAGGTGTGTGTGTGTGTGTGTGTGTGTGTGTGTGTGTGAGAGAGAGAGAGAGAGAGAGAGAGAGAGAGAGAGAGAGAGAGAGAGAGAGCGCTCTGTCTGACTGCCTTTCTTGATAACAAAAGAACCTGCTACATGATGGGGTATATGTGGGGCTAAGGGTGGAGCCTCTCAAATATAAATATAAATCTTCATGTAACTGGTGTAACTACCTGGCAGGAATGAAAATATACTAAAGAGACTCTTGTACCTTCCCTTCAGCTATTAGACTACTGAAGGAGTGGACCTCTAGAAATAGAATTTCTCAAGGAGTCTCGTGCTGGGTAAAGGAAAAGGCTGATGGGGGGAGTTTGTCTCCCTGTGAAAGATTTCACACAGTCTGACTTTCTCCTGCACAAGCTTGCAGGAGAGATTAGAGTCCAAGTAATGATGGGTCCCTGCCCAGGACTGCCTTCTGTTCAAACCAAAACCTCAAATCAGGACCTGAGAGATGGACTTGGGGATGTGGAGGCAGAGGGAGGTCATTGGGCTTCGCTGTTCTTACTCATGTAACAGCATTAAATCTCTTCTCTGCTCTTCACTTCTACACTGTCTGCTTAGCTGGCCTAGAGCACAGACGGCCAAGCCCAGCTGATTAGAACTGTCAGGTCCCAGGCCTTGACTCTTGTTTGCTGTTGGTGGTGGTTTTGAGGGTTTTTGTTTTGTTTTTTGAGGCAGGGTCTCGCTGTTTGCTCTAGCTGTCCTAGAACTCACTATGTAGATCAGGCTAGCCTCGAACTTTTGGAGCTTTGCCTGCCTCTGACTCCCAAGTGCTGGGATAGACTTTGACTCTTAATATCTCCAGTAACACGGGGTGTGGGTGAGGCAGGAAGTGAAAGAGGAAGAATAGAATAAGAACACCAGCCAGAACAAGGCTCAACGCCAAGAATTAACGAGGTGGACAGACTGGCATGGGCAAACATACATAATAGAAGGTTTCAGAGCAGATGACAAAAGTTATTGTGAGTCATCAACGGTGGGGATGTGGTTTAGAAAATAAACATGACATTTAGATAGCCCCAGGGTCTGGGAGAAAAAGAGAAATTGGGAAATGGGATTGCATAAGGCCCTGTTCCGGAGTACCTAAATAGTTACGTGTAGGGTGGGGAAAGCAACGGCAGTGATTTGGCTCCTGTAGAAGACAAACCCAGAGGTTCTACCCACGACGTGTCCTGGCGTGAAGCAGAATAAGCAGGAAAGCCAGGATCTGGGCTCAGGCGATCTTTTTTGTATGCTGTAGAGTATCTCTGCCTAGGCTGCCTTCTGATTGGTTTAATAAAGACCCAAATGGCCAATAGCTAGGCAGGAGAGAACAGGCTGGACTTCCTCCAGGGAGAGAAAGGAACTGGAGATAAATCCCAGTGCACGAGAGATGCCAGTGAGACGCAGAATGAGTCCGACATACAGAATGGGGGGCGAGGTAAAAGCCACACGACAGAATGTAAATGAAAACAGTTAATATGAGTTATAAAAGCTAGTTGGGAACAAGCCTAAGCTAAAGTCCAAACTTTCATAATTAATAATAAAAGTCTCTGTGTCGTTATCTGGTGCCTGACAACCCCCAAGTGAACGTCAACTTCATCTGTCACTGTGTTTGTGCTCCTTTGGGAAGTACATTTGGGCTGCCAGGAGCAGATGTGCCTCACTGTCATGCAAACTCTTAGGCTATTAAAACATTTTAAATGCCATATTCTGTAGGTTTTGAAGTGTTTGAAGACCACCTATCTAAAATATATCTCTGTTTAATCTTGAAAACTTACGTGACTATAAGTTTGATTGTTAGAGATGACCACTAACCTGCATTTCTTTTTTATAAGATTTATTTATTTCTTCCATATACAGCATTCTTATCTGCATGCATGCTTGAACACCAGAAGAGGGCACATCAGATCACATTATAGATGGTTGTGAGCCACCATGTGGTTGCTGGGAATTGAATCCAGGACCTCTGGAAGAACAGTCAGTATTCTTAACCTCTGAGCCATCTCTCCAGCCCTAACCTGTATTTCTTTATTATCCTAAATAGATTTCGAGGATTAAAACTTTACACTACGTTTTAAATGAACTGCATAGGTACAATATCTTAAACAAGGATAGAAACATATATACAGTATAACAAAAAATAACCTTAAATCTGTATCAGTATGTTGAATTATCTCGGGTTGAGAAATACCAGGCTAGTTACAAGGCAGACCAAGTATATTTTTCTTTATTATAAGAGGCAAACTCAAGAAACAGGAATGAGAAGTTCAAGCTTAGCTGTGTAGCACTGGAACCACAGAGATAGAGAACCCTGGGCACCCGAAAGGTCATGTCCCAACTTGGTCCCACCTCTTAAAGTTCGTTGGCTGACAGAGATTCCTCATCAAATATACAAAAATCTATACCAGTGTAAAATATTTGAGACTAGTAGTTGTCCAAAAGTAGACTCCACAATCCACCCTTTTATCCCATTATTTCTATACTATATCCTCCCTTTTTCTCTTCAGAAAGAAATTCCTGAATCTAATCTCCTTTTTCTCATTTTTGTTTCTGACCATGACCAATAACACTTTGTAACCAACTCCCCTAAATGATGACAAATATCCATAACCCACCGAAAGACCAAAACTCACCCACCTCAACTCTTGGGAATGTGGGCATTGTGTTCTCTAGATTGCTTCCTGTTGTCTGGGGACACTGGTGTCTTTAGGGAACTCTGAAAAATTGGGGTAATGTTCTAGTCCTGGGAATGCTAGATGTTGTCTAGTCTCAGTATGACGGGAAAATATAAAGCTTATTGGAAGTCTGGCTGTAGTAGTCGGTGAGGCTGGACCATCTCAGTTATCAGCCTTGAAGCTGTTTTGGATGCAGAACTCTGAGGAAACTGCAGCAGAGGCACCATGAGAGGCTGGATCGCCTGGGCTACCCGTTTTTATTGATGTCTGGCCCCCTAGTTCTGTCTTACAGTTATTTCAGGTTTGTGTCTGAAGGGAATGGCGTTGCTGAGTTCCTTTGTGCCTACTAAGCCCCAGTGTTGAAATAAGAGCGGCTAGGCTGCGTCCCCCGCACCCGGCCGCCCACATGGCTAGCTTAGCTTATGCCCCGAAATAATTACACGGAAACTGTATTCTTTTAAACACTGCCTGACCCATTAGTTCCA
>NC_022014.1:221082-298975 GCF_000317375.1 Microtus ochrogaster
GGCGGATCTCTGTGAGTTCGAGACCAGCCTGGTCTACAGAGCTAGTTCCAGGACAGGCTCCAAAGCCACAGAGAAACCCTGTCTCAAAAAAAAAATCTCATCTTGGAAGCTGAGTGCAGTCAAACAAGTCACACCGTGGACTCCTTGGTTCACATATCTCTACTTGCAAGTGTGCATTGCAAAGAGTCCTTGGTCTGGTTTGAGGCCCCTGGTCCCCAAATACACTCAATGCTGGGCCCTCATTAGGACTCTTCCTGGACAGCTTGCTGGTACCCTGTGTGGTGGAGAGCCTGAAGCTTTGGGTCTGTAGGTCAGGTCCCTTCACGTGTTCCATCAAACATAGGTGGGGTAGATGTTTGGGCAGGTCAAGTCACAGCCCTGGGTCTGGGTCTAGACAGCTGTAGGGATGACCCTCCAGATGTGAGGGACAGCTGTCACATGCTCATGATTTTGTGGCTGGCTCACCCATACTCCTGCTAATAGGGTTGACTCTGCTGTGGTGCCCTGGCAGGGTGCAGGGCCTGCTCTCCTGAGTATTGCAGCTGGTGGGGGGTCAGGGACAGCTTCCCTACTCTTGTGACCACAGCGCCAGCTCTCCCACCTGCCCCAGGCATTGGTAGATGGGGGGAAGGGCATCTCTCCCCAGCCCATGTTACCATGTGACAGATGAGGGGTGGGTTCGACTCCCATGATCCTGTCCTCAGAGCTGGCTCACCTGTGCTTTCGTCAATGGGTCATCTCTGCTGGCTGCCCAGACAAAGTGCAGGGCTCACTTTCCTGTGTTGCTGCTGGTCGAGGGGTCAGCTCCCTTGCCATCTTAGCCCATTCCTTTCCTCATTCTCTCTCTCTCTCTCTCTCTCTCTCTCTCTCTCTCTCTCTCTCTCTCATATGCAATGCCATATCTCTGCTCACTCTAACAGTGGCCTTCTGGCTGGTACTATAAGTACCCGGTGGACTCGTGCTTTCTCTTCAGAGCCTGGGATGGGAAGTCCCAGGCCTGCATGTGGGTCTCCTGTCTCCCTCTGGTCCCTGTGATATTGGGCTGAGCCACGCATCCTCATCATAAGGAGACTTTTATAGTGACTCACAGCCCAGTGTCATAGGTGCTGGGTGGCTCCCGATTGTTGCGTTTCGCTGCTTTCCCTCCACCCTGGCCTCATGGTGTGGTGTAGGGGCTTGGCTGGGGTTATGCTACAGGCAGGGTTAGAATCCCTTGCCCCTGCCTGCTAGGCTGTGTTGTGACCGTCCCAGATTCAGGCCCGGATAGGGTTGGTGGCTCTTGCTTGAATGGGACCCCCGTGGGCCCAAGAGTCATGGGGGGGCACCCTCTGTGTCCATTGTCAGTTCAGGTCCAGGCTGGCCCAGGGCTCTTACATTCAGAAAGATTTATGAAATGTTATCCTCTTGGAAATGTGCTAATACACATTTACTTATTTGGGGGGAAATTTTTTAAAAATGATTTATCTCCTTCTTTTTGATGTCTCATTTGCCCAATGGTTTTTAGATATTTTAGTTGGATGTTCTTATTCTCCTGGAAAGACAAAACAAAACCCTGTCCTAACCCTAACTTTGGGGAGTTTCAATTTATGGCAGGTTATATTTGATCAAATCAAGGGCATTTGTTAGTCTTATAAGTTAGTTTAGATTGAATGGACATGCTGTTTGATGAACTGTCACCTCCCCTAATCAAGAGATCTCTCATGTCCGAATCTAATCTTTATCAATTTTGATGGTATCCATAGCTCTTCTTCTGTGCAAACAAAAGCAAAACATCTTCTCCAATGTAACACATATCCTGGTTTCTATTCTGAGGCTCAACACATCTTTGAAGTATACAAGCTTATTTAACTCAGTAGTATATTTTACTATCCATTGTCTTTCCACGGCTGTTGTTTTGGTTTATTTGCTTTCATTAGTATTTAAAAAAATTTAAAGTTAATAAAGCATTGTGCAATCTATCTCTGGGGGGTCTTTATGACCCCTTTCTGTTTATTAAACAGATCATCATTTAAAGTGTGATTAGCTCTTTTTATACCTGCTTATCCTATAGGACTGTCCTGTAATATGTTTTTTTAATTTTTTTATTGATTTTTATTGAGCTCTACATTTTTCTCTGCTCCCCTCCCTGCCTCTCCCCTCCCCCTTCAGCCCTCCCCCAAGGTCCCCATGCTCCCAATTTACTCAGGAGATCTTGTATTTTTCTACTTTCTACTTTCCATGTAGATTAGATCTACGTAAGTCTCTCTTAGTGTCCTCATTGTTGTCTAAGTTCTCTGGGATTGTGGTTTGTAGGCTGGCTTTCTTTGTTTTATGTTTAAAAACTACCTATAAGTGAGTACATGTGATAATTGTCTTTCTGTGTCTGGGTTACCTCACTCAAAATAATGTTTTCTAGCTCCATCCATTTTCCTGCAAAATTCAAGCTGTTGTTATTTTTTTCTGCTGTGTAGTACTCCATTGTGTAAATGTACCACATTTTCCTTATCCATTCTTCGATCGAGGGGCATTTAGGTTGTTTCCAGGTTCTGGCTATGACAAACAAAGCTGCTATGAACATAGCTGAGCACATGTCCTTGTGGCACGATTGAGCATCCTTTGGATATATACCCAAAAGTGGTATTTCTGGGTCTTGAGGAAGGTTGTTTCCTAATTTTCTGAGAAATCACCACACTGACATCCAAAGAGGCTGAACCAGCTTGCATTCCCACAAGCAATGCAGAAGAATTTCCCTTTTCCCCACAACCTCTCCAGCATGACTTGTCATCCATGTTTTTGATCTTGGCCATTCTTACAGGTATAAGATGGAATCTCAGAGTTGTTTTGATTTGCATTTCTCTGATGACTAAGGATGTTGAACATTTCCTTAAGTGTCTTTCAGCCATTTTAGATTCCTCTGTTGAGAGTTCTCTGTTTAGGTCTGTACTCCATTTTTTTTTATTGGATTATGTGCTCTCTCCAAGACCTTTATCATGAAGGGATGTTGTATTTTGTCAAAAGTTTTTTGGCATCTAATGAGATGATCATGTGGTTTTATTTTTCAGCTTGCTTATGTGATGGATTACATTAACAGATTTTCATATGTTGCATCTCTGGGATGAAGCCAACTTGATCATGGTGGATGATCAGTTTGCTGTCTTAGGCCTACTTTGGGCCTAAGTTGCCAGCTTTGACCTGTATCTGTAAATCCTGGTCTGGATTCCACCCTGCAGAAGTCCCTGGGTTGAAGTTGGACCTGGAAAGGTTTCTGGCTCTGGTCTACTGCCTCGGATGTCCCAGGCTCAGGTGCGCCTGGACCGGCAGAGGACTTGCTTACTCCCTCAGAGGTCCCAATCTCACGCTAGGACCCGCAGAAGTTCCAGGTTCCTGCCTATTCTCTTTGATGACCCAGACCAATGCCCATACCCACAGAGGTCCTGGCTCAGCTCTACTCCCTCTGAGGACCCAGACTCACGCCTGGCCCCGCCGAAATCTCTGGTTCCTGCCTATTCCCTTGGAGATCCCAGGTTCACTCACGCCCAGACTGGCAGAGGTCATGGTTCAGGCCTAGTTCCTGGGAGGTCCCAGACTCATGCCCAGACTAACCCGGGTTCCTGGCTTAGGTCTACTCCCTTGAAGGTCCCAGATTTACGTCTGGACCTGGCTCAATCCTGATCCACCAGGGTCCCATGACTGGGTTGCCTCCTGGGGCTGGATTTGCTCCTGGCTTCTGCTCCCGGTGTAGCTTTGTAATATGTTTTATATTATAAAACTCTCTCTCTCTCTCTCTCTCTCTCTCTCTCTCTCTCTCTCTCTCTCTCTTCCCCTCCCTCCCTTCCTCTCTCTCTGTCTCTCTCTGTCTCTGTCTCTTTGTCTCTCTCTCCCCCTCCCTCCCTCCCTCTCTCTCTGTCTCTGTCTCTTTCTCTCTCTCTCTCTCTCACACACACACACACACACACGCAGAAACTGTTTTATTTTACTGGAGCATTGTCATTCTTAATTTGTACAGGTATTCCCATAATGATAATAACCTTTAATAAATGTGTAATTACATAACAGTCTTTTCAGAACTCAGAGCAGTTGCCCATTGAAATCCTGAATATGGATCCATACACATACTTTAATTTTCCAAACTCCACAAAATGAAACTCAGCCATTTGCCAAATTTTCTTTGAGTACCTTTTGGGTTGCTTCCTGTTAGTAATCGGGTTTGGTTATACAAAGAACAAGTAGGACATTTCCTTTTAATTTCCTTGATTTCTTGTCAAGTGCTAGAAAAATCATTCTCTAAACCCTTGCTATTAACATGGCATTTTTTATAAAATAGCTGGTCAATTTTGTCCTTACCTTGTGCTAAAGGGCCTGGTAGACCCATATGGGATCTGATATGTGTTACATACAAGGGATGACTTTTATATCTGATTACTTGTCATTGAATAAATAATAAAGTTAATTATGAATCATCTGGAACAAGTTTGGGGGGGGGGTCGAGAAGCCAGCAGCAGCAGGGATGCGTGGCTGCGGGCAGGAGCGGTGTGGTGCCCAGGCAGCCAGGCTAGTGTGACAGGTTCTAGGATCACAGCAGGTTGCAGCTGTGTCGCATGGGCCAGGCTGAGGGCACCTGCAGCTGCTCATGTGTAGCCAGGGGCTGAGGGTGTATGGCAGTGGCGGCAACAGTAGAAGCCTGAGGAGGTGTGAGCGGGTGGTGAGGCGGCCCAGCTCGTGCAGCAGCGGACCAGGGAGGGGGTCCAGGGAAAACCTGCAAACCATAGGGAGAGGGAGCAATCTACCTAAAGAGCGGACACAGGGGGCCGTGCAGGAGAAATCCACATGGTGGGAAGTGAGGGCACGGGGTGGGGTGGAGAGGGGGCTGCCTGAAAGGCAGTCCTGGCAGTTGGCTGCTGGCTGCAGTGGCTGCTGAGCTGGATGGTGGCTGTGACTGTAGTGTTTGGGGTCGGGTGCACAGCCTGAGGTGCCGTTTTAGGGAGACTGCAATGGAAAAAGCCCCTGGCTGGAAAAGTGCTGAAGTGTGGAGAAGTGGTGGCTTTAAAAGCCGCTGCGTGATCTCCACCCCACGTTGAGTGCCAGATGAACTGATTGCTTATATTAGTCTATGATATTGTTCTATTATTAAATAAAACTTGGGAGTCAGATATTGGGGTAAAAACCAGATAGAGCCAAAGACTAATGGAGAAATGACCAGCTGACCCCACATCTCCAGATCGAAAAGATCGGGTATCTTTCTAAGTCCTTCCCTACACTACTTCCTGTGCCTTCCTATCTTGGTCTTCCAAAAACTCTACCGCTAATCCTGGCCCGTTGAACCACCCTCTGGCTCAAGGTTTAAATTTATTGGCAGTCTCAGAGTGTCAGTGCGAACAAAAGTCCCCCAACACAGGTGTCTCCAGGAGGAAGGGCCTCAGCCAACTGCTGAACGGACCTTCACCTTCTCTATAACCATGGCGTCCAGATTCCACAGTGTTTCTGGGTTGCTGCTTCATTTTATCGTTCACTTTAAGAGGTACACAGTCGTCCATCACCAAGCACCCCATATCCCAGTCGTCACCCCTGTTGATAAACACCAGAGTCGTATATAAATGTCTCAGCTGTTTAGAGTGTGCCTGTGCCTTGAAGCTGCCCTTTTAGCTCAACTGTCTGCATAAGTTAAAACCTGAAAGAAAGCTGGGCGGTGGTGGCGCATACCTTTAATCAAAGCACTCGGGAGGTAGAGGCAGGCGGATCTCTGTGAGTTTGAGGCCAGCCTGTCTCTACAGAGTGAGTTCCAGGACAAGCTTCAAAGCTACAGAGAAATTCTGTCTCAAAAAAAAAAAAATCAAAATGGGGAGGGGGCACTTGAAAGGAATTATTAGTTCAAAAGAAACACAAAGATGGCCAGGCATGGTGGTGCAGGCCTATAACTCCAGAACTAGAGAGCCTTGGGCAAGATGATCATGTGTGCCAGGCCAGCTTGAGCTACAGATGAGACCATGTCTCAGAATGCATATTCTATACATACCACACACACACACACACACACACACACACACACACACACACACACTGGCTTTAATTGGTAGTGGTATGAATCTACTCATGAGGGCAGGGTCTCTCCGATCTAACAGTCCACCATGGCCCCAGCTCCATCAGTGCAATGCTAGGGCCTAAGTTCCAGCATTTGAATTCAGGAGCCACACTTAGACCTAGCCTTCCCCTAGGGAGTCATAAAAATGGGTCTCAGAACTAGCCCTGGCTCATCGCCTCCGCAGTTTCTCTAGTAGTGGGATCCTTACCTCCACTCAAATGACTTTCGATATCTTCCTGACCAGGGCCACCGCCTCTCAGGCAGCTCCTCCAGGTCACAGCTCGGGAACTGCAAACTGTCTCTCTTTTAGGCGTACCAAGCTCCTTCCCTGCCAGGAGTATCTCCACCTGCCCTTTCCTGTTCTGTCCAGTTCCATCAGCGACCGGAGTCATAGTGACAATACACCCTCAGTCCACCAGAGGGCGCTGTATCACGAGAAAAGCCCACAACTGTTTTCCTCTCCAGTTCTCCCTACCCCTGGGTGACAGTCCAAAATCCTGCCGCGAGTGACTGCTGCAAACCCCTAACTGTACCAAAGAGTTTACACCACAAGCTGCGCTGTGCGGTTTCCCAGTGTGTCTTTCTACACACTGTGGCCGGAACTTTTACAGTTTGAGGTGGAAAATGATTAGACCCCAATTCCTTTTCCTCTTTTGAAACCTCACAGGTAGATTTGTTCTGGAGGGATCTTATCAACCTCACTTTGCCTTTTTCTTACTAGCCCCGCTGTGATGTTTCCAAGTTGCAGTCTCAACTCTAAAAACCAAGACAGTTACTCAGTGATTGACGGCATAGCATAGAGCAAGGAGCATGGCCAAGCGGGACAGAGGGGGCTCGTGTGTGAGCCCTTTATGATGCTCTTACATATCACTTGATAGAATATCCTACTGAGTGTGTTATGATTATAGTAACTGCAGGTAAGGGATGGAGGCTGCTAGCCTTGAAGGGGTTCCTCAAGCAGGAGGAGAAACTGGGTTCCTGGGGTCTCCTCCTTCAGGACTAAGCACAGCCACTGGAAAGCAAGCCCTCGCGTGGCCCCTCCTGTGCTAATTCCCATCCATGACCATAGGACGGCCTGTTTCTCAGGGAGGTGGAAAGATCCACGTTACCCACAGCAACCAAGCCTGAGGATGTGGGAGAAGGAAGCAAACATTTAGGAAAAGAGCCGGTGTTCTTTGCGCTCCTGTGTCCTGCAGTCCTTACAGCCACAACGGTAGGCAGCCTGCTGTTCTTCACGGTCAGACGAGAAAACTGAGCCGCAGCAGTGTCTGGGAGAGTTCGTGGTCTACACCTGACTTCCCACTGACCCTGCACCTGGTTTGCTCCACATCAGTGATTCTCCAAGTGTGGTCACCAGGACAGCAGCAGCATCAGCATCTGGACTTGGTAGAGACGGGGGTATGGGCCAAGCAATCCATGTCTCCCCGAGGAAGGCTCTGAACAAGTCAAGCGGTCTTGGATGAACAGAGTCCACAGTTAGAAATCCTATTATAAGTATTGTGATTAGCTGGGCTGCGGTGGCACAAGCCTTTAATCCCAGTACTCGGGTGGTAGAGGCAAGAGAATCTCTGTGAGTTTGAAGCCAGCCTGGTCTACAAGAGCTAGTTCCAGGGCAGGCAACAAAGTGACACAGAGAAACCCTGTCTCAAAAAACTAAACCAAACCAAACAAACAAAAAAAGTATTGTGATTTCTATGTCAATTGGAGTTTATCAAGCAAGCCATAAGGTCTGGGAAGGACTGGAGGGTGCTAGGTACTCAGGCCCAAACCCTCCTCTCCAGGGTGGGTGCTGGGAAGCTGCCATTTGGACAGGACCTGCCACCCAGTGCAGGCAAACCTTTGAGAACCTCGGCACAGAAGGCTTTAGACTGGACAGACCCATGGGGATGGGTGGTGTGGCCTGCTATAAACCTTGCCCCTCTGTACCCTGGGGTTCCTCTCTACAGAAGGTAGTCCTGGCAGAAAGAGATGGATTCTGGGATCAGGTTTGCTTGTTACATCTAAAAGGGGAAGCCAAGCTAGAGGTGAGGCCACAAAGGTTAGGCCATGGACTCCTTGGAGCATGGTTTCTGAATCCTGGGGCAGAAAGGACCCAAACAGGTCCCATCAAATTTGCATTTTTCAGCTTTACAGCCCGAGGGAGTTGAGCTGAGGAGGAGGGAGAGGAGGTGATGCTGGCTAGCAGGGGCACCAGCTCTGGGCCATACTGCCTAAGTTCACATCTCTGCTCCGCCCAAGCCCACAGCTGTGGGACCTGGGACAATGGCTTAACCAGTTAGTGTATCAGTTGCCTAATCTGCCAAAGGCTCAGGAGAAGAATTCAAAGACCCGTGTGAGGTCCACAGGGTGAGTGCTCCGTCGGTTCTATTGGCAAAGGCCTCATCATTTCTCGGAGAGCAAAAGCAGGATGCCAACTACCACGGCAATATAAGCACTCTAAGGACCAAGACAGGTAGTATGGTCACTGACGATCCTCTGAGTAGCTCTGGGGACAGTATGGCCCCCTGTCACATTAGAACAGACCCCTGTCCTCAACCTCCCAGGAGCATAGGCCACCTGCTAGACACAGAGAGCTGGCAGGAAGGCTGACCCTGTCCTCCCTCAGCCCAGGCCTGCCCACATGACCCAGCTTCCTGTTTGTGATACCAACGTCGGAGGGAGGAAATCAACACCCCACCCAGAGCTAGAGGGCAGGAATGTGGACGTGCTGATGTGACGTCAAAGCTTGTCCCAGTTCTGAAGAGAAGGGATGGGAAGGGCTTCCTGCTGAGCCTCTGCGCCAGTGTGCTTGGCCTGCTGGAAGGAGCCCATTCAGAACTTTCTCTGTGGTTTGTTGCAGGGGTGAATGCAAGTCCTGCCCCAACACAGCTGTAGAACCTGGGCGAACCACCTCCTCCTTGCAAGTCAGAGTTCCCTCTTCTGTAGGACAGGAACACCAGCGCTAAAGGAGCCAGGGAGCCCATCTGGTATGAGAGAAGCCCCCCAGCCCTCTACCCGTGAGCCTGTTCCTCACTGCAGGAGCCATAGAGATCCTTGTCTTCAAGAAAGACACAAACCCCCACTCTATGCCCCCCCCCCAAATGGCGCCTACTCTGGCTGCCACAGGCTCCTGTGCCAGCATCTGCCTGCTGACAAGGCGAGGGGAGGAAGTCGGCCACCTAGGCATGAAGCATTTCCAGGGGTGGCTAGGAGGAGCTTTCCCAGCGTTTGTGCTGTGACTCAGGCTGAAGCCTGGACTTAGGCACTTCCTGGTCCAGTGACTCAGTTTCCCCCATTCTACAGAAACATCACACCGCAAGACCTGCTTTTCAGCCTTGAAGAGGCATGGAGGCAAGGCTACTGCGTGTCGGTGGGGCCCTTCAAATACCATGCTCAGAGGCCTACTGTGTGCTTGTGGCTTTGACTCTCAGTTGAGCCTTACGGAGTTAGGAATACTATTGGCCCCACTGTGTGGAGCGATAAGCAGACCAAGGTAGGGAAAGAAATTGTCTAAGATCATGAAGGTAAAAATGGCTGAGCCTGGAAGGGGTGTGGCCTCCATTGATAGTAGTGGGCCATACCCTTGACCCCAGCGGGTGGTTATTTCGGGGCTCGCCTCCCCACTTCACCCTGCACAAGGTCTCCTGATCTACTCTCCCACCTGACCCTCTTTCAGATTTGGTCACATACACGATAGCAATTTAACTCAAGTCTGTCCTCCCTTCTGTGGTGGACTGCTGGTGTCCCCAGGGGCCAGGGTGGGTCTGGAGTGCCGCTCCTCTGCCCCATATGCCCCGGAGAGGACCATCCAGGTGCTCCACCCTATGAGCCTGGACTTCCCAGCTTGGCACTAGAGGAGAGCTGGCATGAAGGACTGATACAGACTGGGCAGGCCCATGGATGCCCCTCGGAGGGCAAGTCGCTTAGGAGGGAGAGACCAGGAGTGGACCTGCCTGGGGCCCAGATGGGCCCTTGCTGGATAGTCTGCCCTCCTTCACAGTTCCCCTCTGTCTTGCCCAGGATACCACTGAACCCCACTTCAGAACCAGAGATACCTGGATTAGAATCAGGATTGGCTGTTCCCCGGACTTGTGACCTTGGGCATGCGCATCTGTCCCTGAGCCTGTGTTCCCCGGTACTGCTACACAAACACAGGAATGACCCAGTTTCTGATGAAGACATCACATCTTTAAAAAGTCTAGAGTATGCCGGATGTGGCAGCGCGTGCCTTTAATCCCAGCATTTGGGAGGCAGACAGGTGGATCTCTGTGAGTTTGAGGCCATCCTGATCTACAGAGGGAGTTCCAGGACAGGCTAAAAAGCTACAGAGAAACCCTGTCTCGAAAAACAAACAAACAAAAGTCTAGTGCACCTACCATCTGACAGAGCATTCACTTAATAAACTCTGGCATTAGGTAGCTGGTGTGTATTGGCTTCTACCTATACCTAACCATACGGACACGGGGAGGAGCTCCGTGAGTGACTCTAAGAGCCCCTTCCCCAGGTGACCAGCAGGTGGCAGCATCGGCCCCTTGTTGGCTCACAGGCATCCTCTCTCAAAAAGGAATGTTTTGTAGATTTTTGCAGAATTTTTTTTTCCAGCCTAGAAGTTGGCGCTCCACCCTGAGTTACACCCGCGGTACTTACAGAGTTTCACGCCGTCGGTGGTGAGGAAGTAGGCTTAGGAGTTGAAGTCTCCTGGAGGATTTCCGGCCCGCTAATCCCATAGGCCATGCTTCCTGCTCTCCCCCTCGCAAGGCTGCCAGATCTAGCTCTGTGGGAAGAAGCAGAGGAAGCCTCAACCTGGATACCCTTCCGCCTGCTGCCCTGCCTGTCTTTCTGAAGCCTGGGCTCTCTCACCTTCTCCACCTCTTTCTCTCTCCCTTCTTTTCTTTCTCTCTCATTCAACTCCTGTGTGCGCCACATCTACCGAAGGTGCACAGGTTCTGATCCAGGGTCAGGGTGTAGGGTACAAGACGTGACCTTTAAAGCCTTCAAGCAAAACTGGAAAACAGGCAGTAATAAAGGAAGAAAGGTGCTTCAGACCCTGGCGAAATCTGCCTGTTGTGGTGTGACAGAGTGACCACCAGGAAGCATGGAGGAGGCTGGGAAGCCTCCAGGGAAAAGGTGAGCCAAGCAGAGGTGCAATGCTCACAGGCCCTTGGGCAACCAGTAATGTCTTGGGGGTGCATGGAGCCTGGGTCCATGCTTTTCCAAGGTGCTTGAGCTTGCCGCAAGCCACATAGCTGCCAGCACTGAGGAGCACGCTCACTGCCTTTCCACGATGGGAAACTAGCTTCCTCAGCCAAAGCAGGCGCTGAAAGGAAAGAAGAGTGGATAATTTAGCCTGTGCTGGGTGCCACGTACTCTGCTGGGCTGTACCTGTAGATTATCGTCACTCAAGAGGATTCCAGAGGCAATGAAATGGGGGTCTAGGAACAAGGTGACCCACCCAAGGTCGTAGTCGTCATAGTCAGAGAGTAGGAGACCTGAGGTTTGAACCTGAGGCTTCCCTGAGGAAGTAAGCAACTGGTGCCCTTTGTCCTGGAAACCTTCGAGCCATCAGGAGGACCTCTTCTTCTTGGGTCCAGCAAGACACCTGGCAGAATGTTCTTAGGATCCCTGATCTACTCCCATCCCACGGTGGTCTCACTTTCCTGCAACAATGTTCTCCTACCTGTCGCTGCCACCACACCACACCAACCCTGTCGCCTCTCCCTGGATGGCTCCACTCTGGGACTAGCCTCTAAGGTCACAACACTATGTCTGTGCCCTCCACCAGGCTGCACCTGAACTCCTGTGGAAGTCATGACTCAACTCTATACCTGCCCCTGCACCCACACTGAGAGCACTTACTGATCCATTCCTCCCCAGAGGTGAGCACTATGTGGATAGAGAAAGGGCTCCGTGGATGGAAGACCTTTGCTTGAGCCTTCAGGGAGAAGATCAGAGAAACAGTGGCGGCAGTGACCCGGGCCATCTGGGTCATGGGTAGAGTCAGTGGTAGGGACAGGGCATCAGCAGTCCTAGTGATGTCTGTGTGTGCAGAATAGTGATGGGTGAACCCTACGACGTGACCTGGAACATCTCCTCCTGTAGCGAGGGTGGAGTCCCCAGAGCTCAGAGCAGGATGGCAAAGTGTGTGAGGGTCTGACTCAGCCAGGAAATATGGGGGAACAGGGGAAACTGGGTACAGACACCATCCTTGCACAAGCAAGGCTTGGGCACAGCCCAAAGGACTGTCACTTGCTGTGCCATCCCTAAGCCTCACTGTGGTCCATGAAGCAGGTGGGATTCTACTCTTGGTATAAACAAGGAAGCTAATGTTTCCAGAAAGAAAGGTGCTTGCCTGTAAGTCTTCAGTCAGGAAACAGCAGATCTGGGTTAAGGGACAGCTGTGGAATAATCCTTCTGTACACTGTGAAGATTTGTCGCTCAGATTGTTTTAATAAAAAGCTGACTGGCTGGTAGCCAGGCAGGAATTATAGGTGGGACAACCAAACTAGGAGAAAGATGGGAAGAAGGATGGAGTCAGAGGAGATGCCAGTCAGTCACCGAAGAAGCAGGGCATATAGAAAATGAGGTAATAAGCCATGAACTATGTGGAAAAGCATAGATAAGAAATAGGGTTTAATTTAAATGTAAGAGTTAGGTAGTAATAGGCCTGAGTTATTGGCTGAACATTTATAATTAATATTAAGTCTCTGAATCAGTTTTTTTTTTTTTTGGGAATAAGTGGTCAGGACAGGAAACCTCTGCCTACAAATGGTGCCTGAGAAGGCAAGATAAAAGATTCTAGATATGCAAAAACAGAGCTTCCTAGTCTTATGTCTCTCATGCTGACTGCAGTACAAAGCCACTTCTCCTGGCAGCTGCCAGCACACCATGAGCTAAACTGCATGGGTTCTTCAGTCTCTCAGTACAGGTGGCAGTACAGAGAGGTAGCTCTCTTAGTTGCTGCCTGTGGGCTTGAGCCAGCATACTGCATGGCGGATTTGGGATTTTGTTCATGCAGACAAAAAAGGATTATAGATACACGGTAAAGACAGATTCAGACAGGAAAAAAAAAAACTCTAAATGGGGTACAGTGTATTAAAAAATGTACAAAGTCTTGGGAGAGAAAAGGATAAAGACAATCATAGATTAAAAATAATTTAAAAATAGTAAAGTCCTTTAAAAAGGAATAGAATAACAAAAAATATCATTAAGTCACACACATAAAGATGGGAAATACATAGAGAGTCTGGATACTGTATGTTATTGTGCTTTGAATTTTTTGTCTGCTAAGTAAAGAGCAATAGTGGCTCAGAGACAGTTGATTATAAAAACCACTGGATTAAATAAACCTATATATTTAAAATGTCTTCACTTCAAAGTGGAAGTAAAAAAATACGTTACTTTGGGAAAGATGTTCTGCTTGTATTTCCACAGAAAACAAAAGGCTATGGATTCATTCAAAATTAAAGAAAATCAGGTTTGGTCAAGGAAGACCCCCTGAAATTAAGACTAGAGACATAAAGAAATAAACCTAGAAGAACTACAAGATGTGATACATATATTTTACCTGCTCAAACACATAGCAAAAAAAAAGTCATCTTTGACTTGTGTACAATGCAGCGTCTATACTTATATTAATGCAGCTATGTATGCTACTTAAAAAGTTTATGTATTTTCAGAGAAAATGAACCAAATGCCAATGAAAACAGATAACCCAGGTGACATAGCTTTTCAAAATGCCTCAGAAATTTGCATCCAGAACAGCTTCAAGGCTGCTGGCTGAGGTGATACAGCTTCATGGAATACTCCAGCCAGATTTTGACAATAATCCTAAATTTCCTCAGAGTCCCCCAAAGATAACAGCACCCACAAACAATAGGAAGCAATCTAGAGAATTATGCCCACATTCTCAAAAGATAGGTTATAGATATTTATTATCATTTAAAGGGAGTGAGTGGTTACAACTTGTTATTGGTCAGGAAAAAGTTGAACAAATAAGATTATATTCAGAGATCTCACTCTAAAAAGAAAAGAGGAATATGGAAATGATAGGATGAAAGGGTAGTTTATTGAATCTAATCCAAAACAACTATTAATCTTAAATATTTTACATTGGCATGGATTTTTGTTTATTGGTACACATTTAATGTTAATTTTGGTATATTGTAAGTATGTTTCTACTCTTGCTTAAGGTATTATATTTATGCAGCTCATTTAAAATGTAATGTATAATTAGAAATACAGAGTAAAATTCATCTATAGTAGTCAAGCTTATAATCTTGTTAGGTGTGTTTTCTTTATTTTATTATTTATTTATTTATTAAAGATTTCTGTCTCTTCCCCGCCACCGCCTCCCATTTCCCTCCCCCACCCCCAATCAAGTCCCCCTCTCTCGTCAGCCCAAAGAGCAAGGTATGTTTTCAACATCATACACAGATGTATTTATATAGATGGTCTTCAGAACACTTCAAAGACCTACAGAATATGATATTTAATATGTTTAATAACCTAAGGCTTTTCATGAAAGTGAGACATGTCTGCTTCTAGCAGCACCAATCTACTTCAGAGAAGATGATGGGCATTGAAGAAACTCCATATGGAGGTTTCTTTCTTTATGGCAAAAGCTAGCCTTGTGGGCAAAGAAACTGCCCTTACCTCAGTCGCTGACAGTTACTGTCTAAACTAGACCAGAAGGATGCAAAAAAGAGACTTCCAAACTTTACCAACACAAGGTAGGACAGTCCTTCAAAATTCCCTGCTTCTCAAAAAAAATATGTCAGATATTCTAGGCCTGCAGGCAAGGGATGGATGCCCCAACATTAAAGAGGAAACTCAGGTGACTGTTGGCCTAATACCTCTGTCATTAAGTAGCATTTTCTCCTTATGGGGTCTTTGATGGAGTTAAAGACCAAATAGTTAACCTTATAGTTTTTCTTAGTTATTATTTAAAAAAAGGAAATTAGGTATAAAACTTTAGGCCCACAAAGATAAATTAGATAGTAGACTATTTTCTTTAATTTTGTCAAGTACAAATAGACTGGATATTATAACTGTTATTCTTACTTGATAACTGTCTAATTTTACTATGTTAAAGATAAGACCTTCCTTTTCAATTGTACACAAAGGGAGAAAAACTGGGAATAATCCTTTCATACTCTGTGAAGATTTGTTACTTGGATTGGTTTAATAAAAAAGATGATTGGCTGGTAGCCAGACAGGAATTATAGGTGTGATGAAGATGATTAAAAAACTAAGGGACAGATACTGGTGTTTAACCTGAAGATCCAAAAAGAAAAACAGTCAGTCACTGACTCTTACCTCGACCTCAGTCTGAAATGGCGAACCTTCCTCCAGAAATCTCAGAATGAGACTGAGACTGAGAGCTGTCTCCTCCCATTTTATAATCTTTTCTAGGGCTGGAATTAAAGGCATGCACCACTGGAATTAAAGACATGCACTGCCCAGTTTCAATGGCAACTAGTGTGGCTAGTAAGATAAAAAGGTGTGTGCTACCACTGCCTGGTCTGTAAGGCTAACAAGTGGGGCTGTTTTACTCTCTGATCTTTAGGTAAGTTTTATTTATTAAAATACAAATGAATTGCCACTACGTTGGAACAACCAAACTAGGAGAAAGGTGGGAAAAAGGGTGGAATCAGAGGAGACACCAGTCATCCAGCTGTTGAGGAAGCAGGATGTATAGAAAATGAGGTAAGAAGCTATGAGCCATGTGGGAAAGCATAGATAAGAAGTAGGGTTTAATTTAAATGTAAGTGTTAGGTAGGAATTGAAAACGAAATTTATGCCCTGACAAAGCTGAGGCATGCATGGGCAGCCTGTATATGGCGGTTCTGTTGAACTTGTCCATATTGGGTTTCATAGTCTTAAGTTGATAAGGATGACTGACCAGGTCTCTTCCTCAAGAGGGCACCAGATCTCATTACAGATGGTTGTGCTACCATGTGGTTGTTGGGAATTGAACTCAGGACCTTTGAAGAGCAGACAGTGCTCTTAACCATTGACCCATAGGTATTACTAATAATAATAGGTATTAGTAATAAGCCTGAGCTATTGGCTGAGCATTTATAATTAAGTCTCTGTGTCAGTTATTTGGGAGGCAGTTACTAGTTATTTGGGAGCAAGCTGTCAGCACAGGAAAACTCTGCCTACAGGGGACCAGATGGAGATGACCCAGTGACCCTGGGTAACAGGTGCTCACAGGGGTTCAGGAATGAGTTAGGGATGCTGGAGTCTCTGAGGGGATAGGGCTTTCAATGCAGGGCCTATGGACTGGAACTAGTCTCAAGGGAGCATTCAGGCACACTCTCCAGGACTGGCTCTCCAACCAGCCCACAGAGGAAGTGACCTAACACACAACCTGACATTCCGGGCTGTTCACTGTGACCTTTCAGCAGGTCCATGCTAGGCCGAGACTTGGCCCTGGAGTTGCTCTGCCCTTAGCAAACCTTCCAGCCTCGTACCCTCCAAGCCTTTCCTGGCCCCCGTGTCCACAAGCTGACCATTTACTTAAACCCCATACCTCTCTCTAAGGTCTACACGTCTTTACCCAGGTCATGCTCCTCTGTGGCTCTCCTGGGGTGACTCCCAGAAGGCTGCTCTACTACATCAAGAGCCACCTCTGGTTTTGTGGGCTCTGGTGATTCATTCGCTGGCAGATGGAGGGCACCGTACTCTGCCAGGACCCCAGATCTGCCCAGCTCTCCTCTCTGTGGTTGGTCCTGCTCTTCATCAGGCTATCAGAACAGCCTCATTGGCTGTTCATTAGTCGGCCTCAACTAACCAAGATGTCAGGGCCCGGCTTCACCTCTCTCTCACTTGGGTGTCTACAGTGCGGGCAGCATCTAGCTGGCATCTCTACCTTTGTTTGTGAAGGGAAGGAAGGAGCACTTTGTAATTGGCCAGGTAATTCTGTCATGACATCATTTGACTTAATGGCTGGGCGGCAGGGATGTTTTAGAGAAAAGGCCAATACATGAAGCATGGTGAGCATCATCGTAGGTGGGGCATCCACGGGGCAAAGCAGAGATGACCATAGTGCCAGCCTGGGAAACATGGATGTAGACATACAGAGCAGATTAATCTCAGACCTGAGCGCTAGATATACTCATTAATAAGATTTATTTTTCTCTTTCGCCTGCATATGTACGTGTGATCATGTATGAACCTGGTGCCTGTGCAGTTCAGAAGGGGCAGTCAGATCACGCTGGATCATTCAGGAAGGTTGTTAAACCGCTGTGTGGGCGCTGGGACTTGGACCCAGGTCCTTCTAAGCACTGAGCTCCTAGGAGCTCTCCAAACTAACTTTCTGGCAGCGTCCATGGACGGAAGTGACTCCAGCTTCCGCCGGGTGGGGACAGGACACGTTCTTTCGAGAGCCATTTGCTTCACTGACCTAATTAACAGCAAAGGTTATAAGCGTGAAGCAATCGCCCCACCGACGGAGCGGCAGATTGGCAAAGCCCTCTGACACCAACCGAAGCCTTCTGACACCAACCGAAGCCCTCTGACGCCAACCGAAGCCCTCTGACGCCAACCGAGCTTCAGCAGCAATACTGCCCAGCCTCACACCCCCTCAGATATCTTCCCATCCAGCCACCAAGTCCCGTCTTGGACCTCTGCACCAAGGAAATATTATATTGCTTCTGCTTTGAAAGAAGGGTCAAGGCACAGAGAGGCCATAGCTGGCCCCGGATTGCCTCGTTGGGATGCACTCTGAATGCTTGGCTCCAGAGCCTGTGTCTTGGACAGGCCATTTTGCAGAAGGGAATCCTGAGACCCAGACCAAAAAGGAGCTGGGCAGGGACTCCAGGGGTCTGTACTGAATCAGAGACTAAGTACTAAGTGCTGCTGTGTGTGGCAGGGTGGGGTGAAAGGCCCTTCTTGCCTCAGAGTGGCCTGGCTGGCCTTGCTGGGATGGCCTGCTCTCCAACCTCTCCCACATGTTGCAAAATTTCTCACACAGGTAGACCACTGCTCCCTGGTGAGAAGACTGTGGGCTAGCCTGGGAACCAGAGGAACCCAGAGGGTGGAACTGGATGCCACCCTGAGGGCTTGTGCTTGGCACTGTCGTGTCTTCATAGCCACTGTGGTGGAAACATGGTGCTCTCGCTTTCCAAGCAGTGATGCTGTGGCCCAGAGATGTTCAATGTCCTGCTCCAGCGAATGTGATGGAGGCAGAAACAGAGTTAAAACACAGGGCCTGCAGGCACTGGGAACTTTCAGCATCTACCCCCTTCCTTCTGCAAAAACCTATAGGAATCTGTTAACATCAACGCCACAACTCCAAGGCTTGAGCTCTGCTGGCTAGAACCAGTTAACAGGTATTGATTAGGGGTGTTCACATGATCCCTAAATGGCCAAAATCCATATTATAAACATTGGTTTGGGGGATGTTATATGATAAAGGACAGTTCCATCAGAGAAACTATCCAGGGACCTTTCATATGGATGCTAGGATCTGTCTCCTGCTCTGCAGGGTTCAGGAGCCACATGTTATGTGGGCGCTGAGGATGTGTGGGGAGTCCAGGGTGAGGCTGCCCACTCAGTGTTCATACACAGCAGACAACGAACCCTGCTATCGTGTGAGCTGGGGCGGGGGGTGGGGCTTTCTCTTCCTTACAGGAGCACGCATTCTGTCACCCATGGAGTTGAGAATTTAGGTCTTCCCCTGACATGAACTCATGTGTCTCCAAAGAACACTGCTGAGCCAGGTGGTGGTAGCACACGCCTTTAATCCCAGCACTTGGGAGGCAGAGGCAGGCCCAATTTCTGTGAGTTCAAGTCCAGCCTGGTCTACAGAGTGAGTTCCAGGACAGTCAGGGAGGTTACACAAAAGAAAACCTGTCTCCAAAATCCAGAGAGAAAGAGAGAGAGAGAGAGAGAGAGAGAGAGAGAGAGAGAGAGAGAGAGAGAGAGAACACCCTATTGATGAGCTTTATCTCAGTTTTACAGATAGGGAAACTGAGGCACATCAACCTTAAGTAATTTACAGTGGTATCTTAATTTGAAAGGCAGCAGGATGGCAATGCCATGTCTTCTGTGTGGATATTATTGACTTCCAAAGACTCTGAGCCAGTGGCCACATCTCTTCATTAAAAAGCATTACTGGGTTCTGGGGATGTGGGCTCAGCAGGTAGAGTGCCTGCCTAGCCTGCACAAGACCCTGGGTCTAGTCCTCTGTGACATAACCTGAAATCTTAGCACCATGCCCAGGAGGTGAAGGCAGGAGGATCAGATTTCAGGGTTAGCTTCCCTAGCATAAAGAGACTATCTACCTAAAAAGTGGGGAGATCAATAAGTGTAAAGGGCACTAAAGTCATGGTCTCAACAGCCTGAGACTTTGTCCTTGGAATCATCTGAGGATGGGAAGAGTTGTCAAGAAAAAAAAAATGGATTGCTCACATGGGATTCACCATTCTTTAAAGCAGAATCTGGTGTCAGAATGTCTCTGCTTGTGCACAGCCCACACTGAGGGAACCCAAAGCAGACAGGGTCTCCAGACTTACCAACAGCACCTCCATCCCCTCCCCTCATTTGTGGCACAAAGCAATGTCCATGTTGAGCCATGGTTCTCAACCTTCCTGATGCTGCGACCCTTCCGTACAGTTCCTCATGTTGTGCTGATAAAATCTCTTTCTCTACTACTTCATAACTGTAATTTTGCTGCTGTTATAAATTATAACGTAAATAGTTTTGGAGATAGAGGTTTGTCAAATGGTTCATGACCCACGGGTTGAGAACTGCACGCAGCTTTAATTCCTGAAGTCATCCTGCTCAAGACAAAATAGAAAAAGGAGAAGGGGGCAGAACAGAAGGAGGGGCAGTTTCTCCCTTGCAGAAAATGTCAAAAGTGCGCAGGACGTGGAAACAATGACTGTTATCAGCATGGAATCAATTCACTTGCTTCCAGGGGCTGCTGGGTGCCTTCAGGTCAGGGTCATGGCTAGAATGCTGTTGTTTGTATCTATGTGAACCCTGAGAACACCTGGAGGCATCTTCAGTTCACAGTGAAAAAGCCAGACAGATCCAGTCTGACCCAGAGCTTGGGCTGTGAGCTACCAGGGCCTCCCCACCCCAAATGCAGAACCTGACCAAGTCAGAATGAAGTGTGCCTGTGTTCTGCAGAAATGTCAAGGTTGGGAGACAGGCAGGTTAAGGAAGCCGCTTGCTGCTATGGGTTAAAGAGAGAAAAGAGATGTGACAGGTAGAAAAAGTCATCTGATCCCAGAGTGATCGTATGTATAAGACTGTCACATTTGTGTCAGGGTGTGAGCGTCACACTGTGACTGGGGTGGGAGACTCTGGAATATGGAGGGTGAAGAGTCATTGCAATTATAGTTATTCTCAAAGGGTTGGAGATACGTGCACAGAGGCTTCTTTTGCTGTGTGTGTAGGAGAGGGTTAGAAACCAAGATCGAGGGGTGGGAGACGGCACGCCATGTAAGCGTGAGGTCCAGATCATGCAGAGAAGCCAGCAGGTGTAGTAGATGCCTGGAATCCAGGCACTCGGGGTAGAGAAAAGGGACCCAAGAAAGCTCCGAAATGAAAAACACAGTGACAGTGACAGAGGAAGACAGCTGGTGTCAGCTTTGGGTTTCCACACACACATCCACACAGGTGTAGCACCCACAAACATACACAAGTGTTCACATACATGTGAACACACACACATGTGCCTATACCACAACACACACACACAAAGAAACCAAGATCTGGGCATACTTAAGGTATAGGGGAGGAGGGAGGGAGAGAAAAAGAGACAGGGAAAGAGAGAGAGAGAGAGAGAGAGTCAGACAGAGAGACACATACAGACAGAGACGCAGGAAGACAATTAGACAGGGAGATAGAGACACTGAGAGACAGAGACCCAGAAACAGAGAGATACAAAGAAAGAGACACAAACGTAGACACAGAACACACAGAAAGACAAGGAGAGAGTGGAGAGAAAAACGAGACACAGAGAGAGGGAGACAGAAGGGACAGAGGCAGAGACAGATCAGTGAGGCAGGCAGGCGGCTGGTTTGAGGCAGAATTTCTCAGCCTGTCACCGTTGTCACTTTGGCCCAGACAGTCGTCTGATGTGAGAATCATCGCCTCCCTTGCCCTACCCACTAGGTGCCAGCAGCATCTCTAACTATAACAATTCAAGTGCCCTTGACATGTCCCAGAGGGACCCAGCTGAGTGGCAGAATCTAGGCGAAGGGCAGAAGCGTACGTAACTCTATTGGTTCTCTTGCAACTTTAAGATTGAACCAAATAAAACGTTAAGAAAAAGATCCACTCTACCCCACAGGAAGTGGTTCTGAGTAATGCATGTGGTTGGCAGAGGGGGATCCTCCCCCGGTGAGTTTAGCATGCCTGTGGCTACCTTAGAGTACTGCGGGGCATGCCGAGTTGCAGCCATGTATGTTAGTCTTGGGCTAGTTGGCAACATCTGTGCCTACACCTGGACTCAGTTAATGGACCATGGCATAGAGTATGTCACCAGCTGACATGCCAACACCAAGAGTCAGCCAGGATGGGGAAGAAACCAGAAAGCCAGCCCTGAAGAACCGTGTTAGGAAAGTAGCCTTAGTCCAAGCAGAGAGGTGGCAAGGTAGTTCAGTGAGTGGCGTGGGACCATAGCATGACCTCGAGGGTAAGGAAGCTCTCCTGGGTGCTCTTTAGATACCAGATCCAACTGGATGGTGTTTCAGCACATCTTCAGCAAGGAAGAGCAAACCTGAGAGAGGAGCCAGCCTGTGTCTGGAAAAATCAGGCAGAGGGAAGAGCCAGTGGGAAGTGTCAAAACAGGACCTTGCCAGCACTGTCTGGGGGTGAGGTGGGGGTGGGGGTGGGGGTGGGGGCAGGCAGGCAGTGTGGCCTAAAAGGAGGAGCCAGGGTCCACAGGAGGAGACAAATCAGGGATGTGACGGGGCAAGTGTGTTCTACCAGAAGCCACATGGGACTCACCTCATCCCGATGGTGACTGAGACACAGTGGTCCCACAGTATACCATTGCAGTACAGAGAGGCACTGAGAGCCAAACCAGGAATGTGTTCTTGCAGTGTGGTAGCTCAGAGCAAGGCTGACTTGGAGAAAATATTGTTGATTTGTAACAAGAGCCTTTGGGGTCCAGGGCCAAGGCTCTCTCAGGGATCAGAAAGGAAGCAACAGCCAGCAAAGGTCACGGTGTCTGAGGGCGAGGGAGTCTCTCACCACGTGCTTCTCCAAATCAGTCTCTTTGTTGTTCTGTCTCAGTCCTAATTCTCCTGTACTACTTCTAATTCCTCCTAGCTTCTTCTTTTGGCTTCTTCTTCTCTAGCCTAAAATCTCTTCTCCTTACAGGAGCCTTGAGGCAATAAACAAGTTACAAGAGTTATCTCTCATTGGTCAAAAGCACATTCCTCAGGTAAGTGATATGGAGTTTAGTCGTTGCCATGGCAACACAAGGGTCCAAGGTTACAGGGGTAAGGCTGTGACCTGAGGGCGGGGTGGGGGGTACAGTGTCCAGTGAGATACACTTTAAGATATAGATCTTTTATTAACAGACTGGCAAGTCAGGAATTGGCATGCTTTTCTTAGGGTGCTGTGTGTAGCAACCTTGGTTGGACCTCTGTGGCTCTGACCTTGTGCATAGCCATAAAGTTTCAAACTTATGATCTATTTACAAAAAGCCTTTGGTCTAGTTTGAATTTGTTTTGAAGTGAAAGTAAGCTAATTGCGTGCAGTTAGTCTGAGCAAAAGAACAAGGCCAACTTTAAGTGTCTACATCGTCATGGGACAAATCGATCTAGTTATGAAGCATGTCCCAGTACATATCCTATATATCAAAACTATACAACTAAATGAAAAGTCATCTTCCTGACTACCCACAGATATATGCTCCCACAGGACTGAGATGCAACCATGAGACTACATATACATATCACATGAGACCACACACTACAATGCAGGTATTAGGGAGACACCAAGCTGCTTTAGCAAGAGTGAGCACCAGTTTCAAGAGTCGATGGTCCTGCAGGCCTTGCCTGGACAGGACTAACCTCCATCAGAGTCATCCCTCTGGTGGGTTGGCATCTGAACTAGCAATTGTCATGTGCTGTATAATTCCGCGGTCTCTGACAGATTTGGGTAATATTTGAAAGTCAAGTGTGCTGGCTAGTCTTAAATCAACTTGACACAAGCTAGAGTCATCTGAATGGAGGAGACCTCAACTGAGCAAGTGACTTCATAAGAGCTGTAAGGCATTTGCTTTCCTCCTCTTTTTGTTTGTTTTGTTTTGAGAGAGGGTTTCTCTGTGTAACAGTCCTAGCTGTACCAGAACTAGCTCTTGTAGACCAGGCTGTCCTCAAACCCATAGAGATCCACCTGCCTCTGCCTCGCAAGTACTGGGATTAAAGACACGTGCCACCACTGCCTGGCTGTAGGGCATTTTTCTTAATAAGTGATTGACGGAGGGCCCCGCCCAGTGTGGGTGGTGCCATTCTTTGGTTGGTTGTCCTGGGTTCTATAAGAAAGCAGGCTGAGCAAACCAAAGGGAACAAGCCAGTAAGCAGCACCTCCATGGCCTCTGCCCAGCTCCTGACTCTAGGTTCCTGCCCTGTTTGAGTTCCTGTCCTGACTTCCTTTGATGATGAGCAGTGATGTGGAAGTGTAAGCCAAATAAACCCTTTCCTCCCGAACTTGCTTTTTGTTCATGGTGTTTTCTCACAGCAATAGAAACCTTAAGATGCCAAGTCAGTTAGACCCCTCCCCCCAACAGTACATTTGGGTGGTGTGAAGTACAGACACATCAAGGGTCCCTCTGAGCCTCATAGCTAGAGCTGCCAATTGTTTTCAGAGAGGAAACCGAGGCCAAGATAGTGAAGAAGTCTGCCCGTGGTCACACACCACTGTTGATTTGAATCCAGACCTCTGGCTTTGAAATCTCTTAGTTCCTTGTTGGCTCCCCAGTCTGCATACTATTCAATTTGTCTTTGTTTTCTTTCATTTGTGGCAGGATCATGCTACATAGCCCAGGCTAGTCTAGGACTCAGAAATCCATCCTCCTGCCTCAGTCACCCAACTTCACTGAACTTTGAAAGAACTGTTTGCAGGGAGTGACCAGAAGAATCACAGTCAGTCTCCTGACCCGGTGCTTGTTTCTGGGCCATGAGGAAAGTGTAACCATGGAACACACAGTCCCTGGCTTGCACAGTACCAGTACCCACCAGTCCTCCAAAACATCATGGTCAAACTCAAGAGTCAAAGGAGAGGGCAGACCCAGGCTGATGTCATCTGACCCATTCATTCCTCCTAGTTATATTGGAAGACCAGGGTTGACATCCGTGTCCCCCGATGAAGAGCCTTGTCACACAGGCCCACAGCTCAATGCCAGCCATGCCAGGCTCTGAGGCAGAATAGCACAGCCATGGGGCCTGGGTATTAACTGTCATCCCTCCTCAGGCAGACTATAAAGATTGACTAGACAGCAGGATTCAGGAACCCTCACCCCAGCCATGCCTCTCCCTCCCACACTCCCCACTTGTGGCCAGGTTACCTTGACGTTTTACTTGGTGGTTTTTGTTTCACTGGGTCAGATGCTTCCCCCAGTATCCCAGGGATGGGGACAGCACCTCGGGATGTCTGGCACTGATCTGCTCCTTCGCCCCCATCCAGGTTGGAACGCTGTTGCCATGGAGAGACATCAACAGGCCTGCATAATGTTTGGGCAACACAAACTGGAAGATTGCTCTTCTTCCCGGAGCCCAGGCCCAGACATGCCAGGGTGTGGGCTGGGGGTGGGGCAGGGAAATTCTGGGGCACCACATGACAGTCCCAGACTAGAGTAGAGTCAGACAGTTTTCCCAGCACCCTTTAGTACAGAACTCTTCTCATCCACCATAGTGACTATTACTCCTAATTCACAGCCGGGTAAACTGAGGCCAGTGTTCTTGCCTCTGCCATGGGCCTCTGCTAAGCCCAACAAATGGCTTGAGTATTCTATCCACAACTCTTTTCCTACAGCTTGCTTAAAAGTTTCCTCATTGACCTCATCCTAGGGCTTTCATCGGGTCTCTGGCCTGACCACTCACTAGCAGTGAGATCCTGCCTCTGAGCATCAGCTATTCGGTCATCTGTAAGTGGAATTGTGATCACACATTCTTTACCAACTCTATTGGGTACAGGTAACCATGGGTTAGGGAGCAGGGGATTCTGGGATGTGCTTAGATTTGGGCATCATTTTATGACATTCACCAAACCATGCCACTTCACTGCCTTGAGGTCTTCTTCCATGGCTCCCCATTTCCTTCTGGATTGAGTCAGAAGGTCTTAGTGAAGTTAAATGATTTAGGAGTATTGTTCACTGCTAATTCATCAGCATGTTAATCTATGGGAGTTCCTCACTGAGTATCTTAGATAATAAATGAATTAGACTTCTGAAACCCTGTGCCCAGAAGTTTGGGATGAAGGATTGTGACTCCCAGGAGTTTCCCAGGGGCTGGTCCAAGCACTTTGCACAGGAGACCTAGCTCCATCCTCATGGTCACCAAGGCAGCTGCATGGCTGTTCTCTGGAGAATGGAGAGCACAGAGGGTCAGTGGACTGAGGTTCCATGAAGTATCTTGCTCTGATGTGGGAAGTCCTTCTGTATATGTGTTGCTTTTATTGGTTAATGAATAAAGAAACTGTCTTGACCTGTTGATAGGGCAGAGTAGAACTAGGCGGGAAAAACTATACTGAATGCTGGGGAAAAAAGGCAGAGTCATGGAGAGAAGCCATGCAGCCCTACCGGAGACAGACACTGGAACTTTACCCAGTAAGCCACAGCCTCGTGACAATACATAGATTAATGGAGATGGGTTACTTTAAGATATGAGTTAGCTAGAAATATGCTTAAGCTATTGGCCAAACAGTATTGCATATAATATGGTTTCTGTGTGGTTATTTCGGGGTTGAGCAGCTGGGAACTAACCAGCAGAGCCTCCTACAACAAATTAATCTCAGGGTTGGAGATTCAAGCCCCATCTTGGGCGCCAATTTGTTGTAAGGAGGCAGCTTATTCATTTCTGGCTGCCCAGAACTGAGATAATCACACAAAAACTATATTATTTAAAACACCATTTGGCCGTTGACTCCAGCGTACTTTTAGCAAGCTCTTACATATTAAGTTAACACATTTTATTATTTTACATTTACCATGAGGCTCATGACCTACCGGCAAAGATCTAGTGTGTCTGTCTCTGGCAGGGTTACATGGCGTCTTCCTGACTCTTCCTTCTTTCTCCCAGCATTCAGTTTAGTTTTCCTTGACTAGCTCTGTTCTACCCTGCTCTGCTATAGGCTCAAAGCAGTTTCTTTATTCATTAACCAATAAAAGCAACACATATACAGAAGAACTTCCCACATCACTGCTTGATCGCACAGCCAGAGTGAGGCCAGCCTTTGAACCTCTGTCATAGTGTTTTGAGGACACAGTCTGCCCTGGCTGCAGGGCTGAAGGGGTGCCAAGCAACAGGTCCAAGGCATGCGTGGCAACATCATCTTCCAGGAGCCCATCATCTTATGGACTAACAGCTCAGGTCACACAGGACCAGAAGGGAAGGCCTCCAAAGCTTGTCAGGAGCCTTCAGCTTTATACAGGAAGCCATGGAGAATAGCCAAGATAGAATCCATACACTAGACCACTGGCGTTCCAGATTCAGTTGGGCTGGAATAGGGTCCTGGGGTGTCAGCGCTGCTGGTGATATGGGGACCATACTCTGAGAACTGGCACTGAGGGAGGAACGCACAGCAGTGAGGAGCAGGGTTGGGTACCCCGGCTGTCTACCGCAGTAAGGGCTACCCCAGAATTAGGAGCTTGTGGGCCGACGGCCTCTTGTACTGTCTTCTATGAGAAGCACTGACTCAGTCACGTGGTCCTGAGTCGATGGGACAGGCAGGATATTGCTATGTGCCCCTTCCCCCTTCAGGGAACAGCCTGCCCTTACTCTCTGTCTCCACAGCAGACTCAAGCAAGCCTGACAGAAAAATGGGTTGTCAGGACAAGCCCAGGGTCTTATCCCTGGCAATCCCCTGCCCCAGAGGCTGTATATCAGGAGAAGCTGGCTGTTTTCAACAGTCCAAGTTCTCAACAGTCTTGTCCCAACACCCCATTAGAAGGACCCACCCTGGAAAGTCCCCTTCCCCCTGCACCTTCAGATGGACCAGCTGCTGGTACCGGAGGGCCTTTCAGTGGAGGAAGGGGATTCAGCCTTCACTGGCCCCAAAAACCTCCACACATCTGTCCCAGGGGTCCTATCTCTCAAGGACAGACAGACTGAAGTCTCAAATGGACTAGCATCTGGAAGATCATTTCTGGCAACTGTGGATAGACTTTTCCAAATGGCCCAGGGCCCAGGATGGCCTGTCCTCAGTTTCCACCGGTCCAAATCCCTCCATCCCCTCTTCTTCCCTCCACTTCTTTTTCTCCTTCCATCCCTTCCTCCCTCTTTCCTTCTCTCCCTTCTTCCTTCTAGTCTGCCATCCCTCCCTCCTTCCTCCTCTCAGAGCTTGCCCTTTGTAAGGAAGGGCAGTAATGCACGCTTTATAAATAATTGGTTTATAGATTTCATAAACAAGTCCTAAAACCACTTGAGGTAGAGAGAAGCATGCTAAAGACAAACTAAGGAGAAAGGGGACTCAAGAGGAGAGCTGGGGTGAGGAGGGAATTGGGGGCAGGCCTCTCTCCGGGTAATGACCTGGAAGAGAAAGTACCAGCCTCGGGAGCACCTTGGGAAGGGCAGGGATCATATACAGAGTCACAGAGCTAGGCAGGGCGGCCGGAAGGGATGGTTGTATGGAGGCTGGAGAGCCTGGGGCCCTAGATGGTGGAGGCAGTCAGAGGGATGTAGTAAATGGGGATAGGGAAGATCAGAGAGTTCAGGGCTGCTCCTAGGTTTGGGGATGAGGGCTGAAGGACAGGATAGTGAGGTTCTGATGGGAAAGATGGAAGGGAGACGCTCTGGTGACCAAGACCAAATGGTGAGTGTGGATTCCGGATACACAGAGAGAGCATCAGAATTCAGAAGCAAAACTCTTCTCTACCCTAGGGTAGATCCCAGGGCATCAGAGCAACTCCTGGTGAGTCTAAAGCACGGAATTCTGGGACAAGAAATGTGTGTCCCTCTGAGAAGCCACCTGCTACAAGTAGCCTCTCTCTTATTATGTTGCTTGTTGTAACCGTTACTCGATTTCTTCAATATTTTTAAATCAAAAGATTTTGCTATGTGCCAAGCACCAGGTCAGCTCCACACTCTAGTGCCAAGGGTGGCCTAGTTACTACCCAGTTATTTCAAAGAGAGGAGTATTGTGTCCGATGTCACACAGCTGAGAATTTTAGAACCAGGCAGTCTGGTCCCAGAGTCTATGAGTCTGACCACCATACTTAGTATTTGAAAACACACACACACACACACACACACACACACACACACACACACACACCCCACAATGCATTTGGGGAAATGAGCTCGTGGTGCAGGATTCTGACTCAACTTGGTTTTACCCACAGGTCTGAATTCTCTTGTCCTCTTGATAAATATGGCCCAGCACAATGAGGAGGAGCCTGGGAAGCTACCCAGCCAGGACAGTCTGTGCTCAGAGAGCATGAGGCTGTACATGACACACACAATGTCCTGGCTACCCTCTATCCTGTGAGACCTCAAACGAGTCACCTTCCTCCCCCAGCCTCCCTTTCTGCCTCCCTATAGTGGAGACAATGATGCCATCCGTGGGAACTCTCATGGGAGCTCCACGAGAATCTTCACAGCGTCCATCCATAATTTCTGTCTTCTTTATGTTAGTGGGGACCTGTTCCACTACCATTCACTGAAGGAAACTCCTTCATGGACTGGGAGCACCATCTCAAGTATCTATTGATGACTGACTGACTGAACTCTGGGACATTACTTGGCATCTCAGAGATGCTGGGGAAAGAGGGTAAGCGCAAGGTTGAGGGGTGGGTCTTGACTGCTTTGCACCCCAACCTAACCACCATCACTAGGGAGATGCCAGGCCACAGAGATTTTCCACTGTCACAGACATAGCAGATCCGACCCCTGTTAGAACCTGTGCAGAGCTGGGCAGCCCCACCTTCCTCCTGCCAGTGTTCACACATCTCTTCTGTTTGTATCCAGGCCAGAAAGCAGCCGGATGCTGGGCTCAGCCCATCCTCTAGAAGTCTCGCTCTCCCTGCCGCTAGCCCTGCAGGCCCCCAGAAAGACAGCGGGATAAGGGAAGCTTCCTCCAGGAAGGAGATATGTTACAAAGCTATCTCCTCCACCGGAGCCCCTGCCTCCTCCCACAGCATCAGGCATCCATAGACACCTGCATCTCCTAGGGAAAGACATAGCAGACATCTGGGAGGAACGGAAAGACAGCAGCGTGGCACCCCCTGCCTCCAGCTAGTTATGCTTAGATTTATTTTTATAAATTTTCCCCCACTGGAAATGAACTCCTCTCAAATCACAAGGAAAGAAGCTCCTAACTTTATTTATTTGGGGGTTATTTGTTTTTGTTCTTCTGTTTTGTTATATTGAGGTCAGATTTCACTTTGTAGCCCTGGCTGGCCAGGAACTCACTCACTAAGTAGACCAAGCTGGCCTTGAACTTAAAAGTCTTGCCTTCCTCTGCCTCCTGAGTGCTAGAATTAAAGGTGTGTATCCCAACACCTGACCTCAAAATACCTTAGTTTTCACACTGAAAAGCAAAAGTAATTACATAACTTTACGTGTGCACGTGATCTAGGTGGGACAGAACATGACTTGTGACTAAGAATCACACATGCGTGTGCAGCACCTATATTCAAATAAGAAATCATGAGTAAGCCAGAATGACACAGTCAAGCTCCCTAGGTGTCCCTGATGTGTCCAAAGATAAGGTTCCGCTGATTCTTTCAGTGGACTGTCCTGGGACACTGTGAGCCCCTGCGTCCCTGTCTGAAGAGCTGGCATTTGGTAGAGGACACAAATGTTTCTGAACGGGTACATTAACAGTGCTTCTAAAGTTGAAGATGCCACTGCATCTGTGAGCAGAGAGCATGCTGGGAGTGGCTGAGGGACGTGCTCCACATCTGTGCCAACACACGCTGCATTCTCATACAGGCCCCCAGGGAGGCTCCGGCACCCACAGCACCCCGCCCTGAGCTGCAGGTGGCCCCGAGCTGCCCACCAGGTCAAGGTGGATAAAACAAATTTTTCATCTTTGAACTCTGGGCTCTCAGCTCCAGAGACTTGGGCAGAACTCAGGAGGACTGTGGGACTATAGGAAGTAGATCAGAGAGAAAGGGCAGTGGACACAGGGCTTTTATTCTAGAAGTAAGTCCTCAATATATAAAAGAGGGGAGAAGGAAACCCCTAGGACAGGCCTTGAAGGGACCCTCGAGGTCCTCCTGCAGACATAATCTCTTCCCTCTTCTGTCCTGGGGATGAGCAGCATCACATATGAGGTTTTCTGAGAGGAAAATGCCCAGGACAGGGAAGGGATGTCATTGCTCCCTCCTGTGTCACAATGCAAGAGTTTTATGTCTGTTTTCCCCTCTAGCCTGAGTTCCTGGTATGTGGGGTGAGTGGTCCATCTGCATCTGTGTCTAGGACAGCCAAACAGCATCTAAGAATCTGCAATAGACTACTGCACCTATTGGATGAGTGAGGGAGGGAGGGAGGGAATGGATGAATGAAGGAATGAATGAATGAATGAGTGAGTGAATGTGATTCGCTGTCACCACATTTCCACCCCTGTACCTTTTCAGTGAGGACACGAGAATGAGAAAGAATTTGGACCTTTGTTCGCTGAACTTCTAGCATGTTTCAGGTCCAGCTGTTGTCGTCAAGGTCATGTGTTCCGGCATAACTATGTTGGCATGTTAATCCACTCTGCATGGTGCATACTTTGACTTGGGGGCTTCGGTTTTCCTTTTTAAAGAAATATGAATGTTGATTCTCCTCCTAAGGGTGCAGCCAAGAGAAACAAGAACATGAAACCACACGAAGTCTTGAGCATGAATGGTCACGGCAGCGTGAATCACCACAGCCCGAATGGAAACAACTCGCGGGCGTCACCAGTCAGAGAATGAACAGAGAGAATGTGGCATAGCCATGTAGCCATGAAATAGAATAGTATTTGGCTACGAAAGCGAATGCAGTCCTGGCACACGCTACACCATGTATTAACCTTGAACACACGCGTGAGATATGAGAAACCCACCCCAAAGGCCACATCTATGAGATTCTGTTTCTGTGAAATGTCCAAGATAGGCAAGCCGCAGAGGTGGAGGGTAGCTTCCCACTGCCTAGGCCCAGGAGAGGGATGTGGGTAGGAGTCGGGTGGGGGAGTGCAGTGATCAGTAACAGACGGGTATGGACAGCTGTAAATATATGGAAAACCACTGAATCTTGCATTCTACAAGGGCAAGTCATGTGTCATGTGAATTTTTCAATGAAGCTGTTATAAAACCCAAAAGAACGAAATTAGAGAACTCCCCCTTTCAAGCAAGCACACTCAGAGAAGCCAGTTTCACAATCCTGTGGCGGCTCTGGTTTGCCAATGGCATTTCTATTTTTCAACAATCTTCAGCCCATTCTGTCAGGCGACTTTTCTCAAAACCTATATTGCCCCCACAAGCCCCATGTTGCTGGTTGCTGCCCATCCCCAGTCTGGGTAACCCCATCTGTTGCCCTTGGCCCCCTTGCTCATGCCCACGATGCCCCTCCCTCCATTTCTCTCTGCTCAGGAAAGCCAGTTCTCAATGCCAGGGCTGCCTCAGGAACCTGGTGACGCGGGCCTGTTGTGGTGTGTTTGGGCACAGAGGCCTTTGCTGCCAGCGTTGCCAGGCACAGAGGGTGACTAAGCCATCCACGCTCAGGTTTCAGTGCCGACCCGGAGCAGGGGGGAGCTGAGGCTGTTCAGCTGCTTGGGGAGGGATATTCTCATTTCTGTCCAGTTATGCATGCTGTACTCAGACTGCCCTTACACACACTTGTGCCCAGCGAGCATCTTCAGCCACCTGCTGTGAGATGGACAACCAATGACATAGAGATGCTAAGAAAGAGTTCTTGGGGAGATAGAATTAAAACAATAATCAAGCAAAAATTGTCAGGGCTCCAGACAGATAAACATGGAAGCAATTGCCACAGCCCACTGGCTGTGCCCATGGATTCCACACGCACAGGCCTAGCCAACAGCAGATCAAAAATAGAGCATTTTAAAATCGTGTCTGAGTCAAGCATGGTGGCACATGCCTGCACTACCAGCTCTGAGGGGTAGAGGCAGGTAGATGACAAGTTAGAGGCTAGCCTGGGCTACAAGAATAAGAGAGGCTGCCTCCAAAATTAATTGTGTCTATTCTATTCTGCACATGCGGTTTTCTTACCATCATTCCACAAGCAATACAGTATGGGAGCTGATCCACGTGTGTGCAGTGTGTGAGGTGTGAGGTGTCATGCAGAGCTGGTATTCAGGAGGGGGTGTGTGCTCCAGCTATGTGCAGACCTGTGCTGTATGGGTGGACTTGATCTCTGCAGCCCTGGAACGATTCTCCTGCTCCCATCCCAGGACATCTGAACTCAGAACTTCTGGCCTAGCTAGGGACTAGGAAGAGGGGCAGTTTCTGGGAAGGGCTTGGAAAATGACATTTGTCAGTAAGGCTGATCAGCTAGAGGCAAGGAGGACCACCAGAGCAGAGCAGACTGGCCCTCAGCCTTGGGGAAGCATCTGCAGGACAGGCTGGGTCCTTGTGAACTTCTGCGTAACAGAAGCCTGTAACAGGGCTCACACTGGGGTAGCAGCATCTGGCCTAGCTTCTAGTTCTCAAAGACTGCTGGATGGGGAATGGACAAGTTGAGGGGACCAAGAAAGGCTGCTATCCTATTTCTGCAAGAGGCCATGGACTGGCAGCAAAGTCCATCTCATAGCATAGGACAGCCAACACAGTCGCTGTTGGCACTTGAAATGGGAATTTAAATCAAGCACTAATCATTTCGGTAAATTTTACCTATGTAATTTAAAGCTTAAGAAATGAAACCCTAGGGGCTGGAGAGATGGTTCTGCTGTGACTTGCTTCTTCGTCTGGTGGATTGGGCATACTCCTCTAGCCCCTGTTGGCACCAGGCACCCAGGTGATGCATACACATGCTTGCAGACAAAACGTTCAAACACATCAAATCAAATAAATAAATAAATCTTTTAAGTAAGAAAAGGAAGATGACCTCAGCCAAGGGCCAGGGTTTCATTAAAGATTCCTTAGTTCCTTTTGCTTTTTTTTTTTTTTTAGTTTATATTAGTTAAAACATAACTAATGTAAAAAACTTGAGCCAGATTAGTGGTGCATGCCTTTAGTCTGGAGGCAGAGGCAGACAGACCTCTGAGTTTAAGGCCAGCCTGGTCTACATAGAGAGTTCCAGGCCAGCCAGAACCACATAGTGTTGTCTTTTGTTTTTTAGTAAGTACTCAATTTTTAAAGTATTACCCCCCCAAACCAGTTCAAACCCTCCAGAAAGCAGCCATCCAGGTCACTGACCACACTGCCTGGCTGTGAACTTGGACAAGCTTTCACCTCTTCTCCTAGTTTGGTGTCTGTAGCTGTGACAAACTCCATGACCAAAAGCAGCTTTGGGGAGGAGGAGGTTTATTGCCTCCTACAGTCAATCAAGGCAGGAACCTGGAGCAGAAACTGAAGCAGAAGCAGCAGAGGGGCGCTCCCTTGCTGGCTTGCTCCTCCAGGTTTGCTCAGCCTGCTTTCTTATACAACCAGGACCAACTGCCCAGGAGTAGGAGCACCCACAGTGCGCTGTACCCTCCCACATCAATTATTAATCAAGAAAAAGCCCCCACAGACTTTTCTCCATCACGGTTTCATCTTTCCAGATGACCCTGGCTTGTGTCCAGTTGACAACACAGTAACCAACACACCTCTGAAAGTTTCAGTTGCTTTAGTGAGGTTGGAGGAAAGCCAGCACAGAAAACAAATGCTTAAAGCAGCCTCCACAAGGGTCATGTAGCTATGCCAATCAAACAGCCTGGGGTTTAACTCCTCTAGGATCTGAGCACCTACTCTGTGCTGTATCTGAATAAAGGCTGCAGTTCCAGGGATAGACATAGACAGACGAGCTTCCACAAAACACAACTTGGTGTAAAGGGGCACAATAGGAGATTGTGGCCCAGAGGGAGGGTGACTAGTTCTGCTTAGGGCAAAATCATGAACAGCTTCTAGAGAAGGTGCTGTTTAATCTTGGTTTCAGTGGATGCATGAGTTTTCCAGGTAGACTGACAAAAATTAGAAGGCCCAAGCTGAAGGAACAGTATAGGCGAAAGTGTGGAGGCCTGGACTGGCAGCTGTCAGAACATCCAGTGCAAGGTCGACCAGAAGGAGCTTTCTCTAGGCATTGCCTTTACTTCAACCATAGGAGGTGCTTAAGCCAATGGGGCAGTAAGGCCGGGCCCCATCTCCTCATTCTCAGGAGCCGATTATAGATACTACAGAGAAAAAACACTGACTTCTGCAGTCAGTCCAGACAGTGAGCTTGCCTGAAAACTGGGCCCACCCTTCTCCTATCTGTAGCACATCCGCTGCACGTTAAAGGGGATAAGGGGATGTTGGCCAGATACAGACTAGCAAGAGGTACTCAATACCCACCTCCATGGCTCTGCCCCACCCAACTTGCCTGTGGGAAGGAGCAGACCAGCCAGGCCGGTGTGTCCGCACCCACCCGCTTCATGCCCCATGCACACCCAGCAAGCTCTTCTAGGCAGACTTGCTGAGCCTGACTTGCTCTGAGTGGAGGAGGTGTAGTGCCCAGGGTTCCGTGTTCGTCCTTGGCCTGGACCTTCTGTTAGCTCTTATCACTCAGCCAGTTGAGATACCCACAGGCAGACCCCTAGACTCCCATCCTCCCTGCTGTACACTGGGGTGCATTCTGTGGGTGTGTGCGTATTATGGGTTTGAGAGTCTCCAGTGTCCCCAACTTGCTAGCCACCAACCAACCCTCATATCCCCTAAACTCCTTATATCCCCCTTAGGGGACTCCTGCTGTTCCTGGAGACCTTGTCTATGTCACCCTCCTCTCCTCTGGGAAGCCTCTCCTTAATACTCTTCCACCCTCCTGACCCCTGTCCAGTCTGTTAGGCCCCGCCGAGCTGCCTCCTCTTCAGAGAAGGCTTCTCTGATTCTCAACCCAGCAGCCGGCCCTGAACCACAGGCCTCTAAGTCACAGTGACTGAGAACCACACAGACTCAACTCCGACGTCGCTAGGGCCTCTGGGTAAACAATACGTGAAAGAAGGAAAAATGGATCAACCAACCAACTGCTTTACTGCCCTGCTCTGGAGAGCGGTGGGCAAGGGTGGAGAAGACTCTCGGCCGATACCAAAGTAATCTCACACATTGCGTTGTCTAGAAGAGGGCACAGACCCATCCGGGCCCTCAGTGCGGGTGCTGGAGCTTGGGGACACAGGCTTCGGGCTCCGACTCACTCGGCTCAAATGTTAGTTTTGCAACTACCAGCTATGTACCTTGAAGGAAGTAACTTAACCTCTCTGAGCTTCTGTCCTGAGATGAGAACAAGTCCCCACCCCCTAGCACTGAGGCAATAGGAAATGCCTAGCATAGCACAGGCTTAAATAACCTCAGCCACTTCCCTGGACATCAGGAACCCTTGTTGCTCTCCCTAGCATCCAGCTGTGTTCGAGTCGGCACTTCTACCAAGAGCCTAGGCCAAGGTCTCTCCCGACTGGCTGTGAACCCTTGTTGTCCTAGCTCCCAGGACCAGTGCCAACCAATTTACTGTGATACTGAGCCTGTAGAATCTCCCTCATGGGCACCTACAAACTCGTGTGAGAATCCGCACGGAAGCGAGGCAGGTGGAGCCAAGCCCATTAGAAGAAGCAGGGCAGGCACGGCTGAGCCCCAGCAGCACCCAGCAGCACCCAGCAGCTCTAGATCAGGGACACACTCGGTGTCCCCACAGCAGGTGGGTGTTGTTTATGCCGGTTCCCAGGCAGCAGAATCCAGCAGCCTTGGCCAAGAGTTCTAATTTTAAACACTGGGCTCTGGGCAGGCAGAATTAAAGGTCAGATTCTGGAAGGCTATCCAAATGATGCACACACTAAAAAAAGATGACCCTCCATGCAAAAAGATGTCCTGCCTCTGTCCCACTGTCTACATTGCCTGACGTGACAAGGACAGACCTGTAAAGCCACCTGGGGGAGACTTCAGGAGGTATTATGATGACCGGTCCCCTCCTACCCCAAGCCAGTAGTCTCCAAACTGCTGGACTCCAAGAATTCCATCTGGAAACCCCAGGGACCCCCCCCAGACAGGAGATTCTTGGGGCTCCGTCCAGGTGTCCTAATGTTTTTCGTTTATTGGGCTTGTTTCTATGAAAGCCCTAATCGCGACCCTTGCAGTGAATTCATAGCACATGCTAGCCCCTTGCAGTAGGCCCCCATCTGATGTCTGGTCTGATGACAGAGGCACATCTTTATGGTGCCATTTACCAAGGTCCTTTGTCTGGTGGCTCTTGCCTAGTGTTGGGAAATGGAAGGGTCTGGTGGATTCAGGGATGATACGGTAAACCCCCATCTTGTGGGTGGTATCTTGGTCTTCCAGCCAAGGCTCAGGTGACTCGCTGCTGAAGTTTTTCTACATGAGATGCCATGGCTGCCCAATGTCCCCTTCAAGTCATGGGCTAGTAGAACAATGGGCTTTGCACTTACCACCCTTTTATATTGCTAAGCAGGGTTAAGTCTAACAGAGCGCCCCGCGCTCGCCATCCAATCGCGTGTAAGTACAGTTTACACAATTGAAGACGCACAATGACTTAGCATCCCCTTTATTTGGTGGCACACTCCTGTCCCTTGGCAGAGCTCCCTTGTGCCTAGGCACAAGCTTTCCAACTCACAGACCAGGGCCACAGATCTGTCCTGGACCCCGCCCTCGCCCGGGCCACAGTCCTTCAACACAGCCCCCACCGCCAGCAGTGACTCTATTGTTCAGCTGCTTCCGACCCGAAGGCTGGTGGGAACTGGAGGCGCCGGCTCTTCCTGCCCCAGGCAGGGCCCTCGGGAGGAGCCTCGTTCCAGCGCCAGGCTGCACATCCGGCTGCTGAGCCACCACTGTATGAGGCCAATAGGGGGCTCTGGGCTCGGGTACCGCCAGTCCCGATTTGCCCTCAGGAGTCTGAAAGCCACCTGATAGGCCCACCTCAGCACAACTTCAGGGTCTGGATCTCCCGGTCAAGTGCTCGCTGACTATCCCCAAAGATGCAGGCATGACACCTTTTAGAGACAAGCTGGTCAAATGGGCACCTGACCTTGGTACAAAGTCACTGAATCCAGACTTCCCAAGGATGGAGAGCTTTATTTTTCCATAGAGCAAAATGTCGATCAGTGCCAGAACAGCCCAGCAAACTGCAAGCTTGCCCACTGTACAGCCATGGGTAAGCTGCGGCTCCTTTCTTTGCCAGTTTCCTTGTTGTAAGAAGGCGACTATAACAGCACCCACTACAGCCATTGTTGTGAACACTGGAGAGATCACACACATGGTTCAGTCGTTGCTTTTCTAAAAATAAAGAGAGCCAGGGTGACTAGCTATCCCTACCCCCTTCCTGGATGTGGATCTTTGGTGTTAAACTCAGGACAGCCCTGGCACATGGTGAGATGGTTTCCATCACCAAGCTGATCTGGTAAAGTCCAGACAGCTCTCAGCAGGGCAGGAGGAGGCCCCAATTTTATGCTAAAGGCAATGTTTCTTCCAGAAACCCTTGGGTCCTTGGTCCTGGTCTCTGCACCATGTCCTTGCTTAGCCACAGGAAGAGACCAGACGTTAACATTAAAAAATTTTCCACATCCTTCAGGGCAATCATTTGATGCCAGAAATAGTTGTCAGGATTTGGGAGTTAGCCCAGGCCACTAAAAGTAGCTCCATTGCCCCCTGGAAGGCCTGTCCATGTGGGCCCCAGATGCCCTGAACCTAATGAGGTGCCTGTCCCCAACCAGCACCTTAAATGAACAAGAGCACTACTGGGCTGGCTAGCTGGCTGAATACACACGGGAGGTCATCTCCACTCAGCTTCCTCAGACCTTGGCACACCCTTCTCTCCACCCAGGAGAGCAGGGCACAGTCACTGGAGTTCTCGCCTGGACAGTCACAGGGCAGCCTTACCCTCCTTGCTTAGCCGCACCGCCACAGACCTTAACACAGTTCCATACATGCAGAACAGCACAGATGCACACCCATGCTGAGTATCTGAGAGTCCAGCTTTCCCGTCCCCATTCTCAAGGTGGTGTCTCCGCTTTGTTCTTCCCCAGTTTCCCTGGCCTTGGAGAAGATGGACTGTTATTAATTTTTTGTGTGTATAAGTGAGAGCCTTGTGAGTTTATGTAGACCATATGCGTGTAGGTGTGCGCCCTCCGACTCCAGATGAAGGCATGTATCCTCTAGGCAAGTACAGGTAGTTGTGAGCTACCTAATGTGGGTGCTGGGAATCCATCCCAGGTCTTCCGCAAGAGCAGTAAATGCTCTTAACGGCTGAGTCATCTCTCCAGCCCCATGGTCTGTGCTTGTGTGTGTGTGTCTGTCTGTGTGTCTGTGTGTGTGTCTGTGTGTGTGTGTGTCTGTGTGTGTTTTCTGGCATCCAGGATTGAGCCTAGAACCTCAAGTATGCTAAGCAAGCACTTTGCTACCAACCTATGTCCCCAACCCTTTCTTTACAGTTTATTTGGAGACAGAGTCTCACTGATTTACCCCAGACTGCCCAGAGCTGCGACTGTGGGGCTCTGGGTCACTCTGTGCTCTCCCTGGTCACGAGGGACTCTGTCACTGGAGGGGCGAAAGATGAGCAGCTTTCCCTGTGACTACCCTTTAGAGCTGGAGTCAGAGCCCTCCCAGGGCAGCCTGGTCTTTGAGAAGAAAAAGGGGCTAGCTCTGGAAAGAAGCCAGCTAGGAACCAGGACAGAGGACCCGTGTCTGTTGTACATTTGTCGCAGTTCACAGACTTGGCCACTAACATGAACTGTGGCCATTGCCTCTCAGCCCCCAGCAGATTCTCGGCTCTGCCAGATGCTGATGGTGGAAGGCTCTTTGGGCTTGGGACAGAGGGAAACCCTCCGCACACTCTTTAATTTTGGTCTGAACCTAAAAACACTTTAAAAATTAACTCCATGAAATTGTTTTTAGAGATCTATTAATACAAAATGGGTAAATCTAAACAGTTACATTGACTAAAAGAGTCAACCATGGTAGGAAGAATGCTGCATGATTGCCTTAACAGAAGACTCTAGAAAACACTGGTTAGCTAAGGTGGGAAGGAAGGGTACAGAGAATGAAAAAATATATATGGTCTGTGTTTAAAACATGTTGGCAGGAATAATACATTCTATTTTTTTCAAACTTTAAAAATTTGTAAAACTAATGACTGGAAAGATAGCTCAGTGGTTAAGAGCACTTACTGCTCTTGCAGAGGTATTCTGCATTCTGCTCCCACATCCTCAGGATTCCTGTGACTCCAGATCCAGTGAGATATGACATCTCTGAACACCTGCATTTTCATATACACATGCACATACAAACACACACACAGCTATGAGTCGTTTTTATTAAAATGTAATAAAGGCATGTGTGGAGGCGCACAACTTTAATCCCAGCACTCAGCAGGCAGAGGCAGGTGGATCTCTGAGTTAGAGGCCAGCCTGGTCTATAAAGTGAGTTCCAAGACAGCCAGGGCTACACAGAGAAATCCTGTCTCAAAAAAAAAAAAAAAAAAAAAAAAAACCTAAAACCAAAAACATCCAAAATAAAATAAAAAGCTATGTTAAACTGTATAAATTTGTCAACACTCATTAAACTGCAAAACTAACACTAGATGTGTTTGTTGAGATCAATTTTATTTCTCTAGGTTACAGAGGGGCTCAACAGGACTAATGACAGGACTCTACTTCATGGGGTCCTTGTCAGAAACATGGCCGCTAACATGCTTTTCCCTCCTTGCAAACTGGCCCCTGAGCCTGCCTTGGTTCCCTGCTCTGGTAGAAGACACAGTGCCCAGAAGGCAAACGACTTGATCATGCACCAATTTTGTACAGGCCCTCTAGAAACCAGTCTCCATGTGGCCAGTGCAGACAGCCAGATGGATGCTGCTTACTCTGTGCTGGAGCCCTTATCTACGGCTGCATCAGTCCAGGGCATCCCCACTGGCTACGGCATCCACCCGCTAGTTGTTTTGTAGCTGTCGTGGCTGCGGATGCCGTTCTTGGAAGACAGCCATGCTAAGTGACTGCAGTGTCGGGACAGACAGGCTGTGGGCAGGTGGAGCCTGGGGTTGCCTCTGAGCGGTTATCTCATCTAAGCGTTAACCATAACAAGCCCCAGCTGTGACCTTAGTGTGTCGTGGTCCTGCCGCAGAGTTCCACACTTCAGTGAGCAGACCGAACCAGCCGTCATATCCTCCCTACGTCGCCAGTCCCAAGGAGAAACAGCTCACATTTCAAAACTTAGTCCTCAAGAAAGTGACGTGGTATCAGTGAGCTACTTTGAAAAAGCTTGTCTGCCTTCCTGCCGGTAGCCTGCGCCCTTATCTGGGTGGTTCTTAACCTCTGCTTTCTAATTCTTAGTAAACTCTTTTGAACCTCCCACCTTTCCAGTTTTTCACGTGCTTTCTTGCATGGTTCAGGTCGGCGTGTGGTGTCCCCGGACTTGAGTTAAGAACATCCCCATCTGAGCTCAGCAATGCTGCCAGTTCACACATGTCAGGGACACTGTCATGGGTTTCTTGTAAGTGGAAAGGTGGACACTTAAAGGTCATAAGAAAGAGACAGTTCAGAGCCAGAGAGATGATTCTGTGGTTAAGGGCACTTGCTGCTCAATCATCAGGGCTTGGAGTTTAGACCCCAGAACCCACATCAAGAGGCTCATAGAGGCCGGGCAGTGGTGGCGCACGCCTTTAATCCCAGCACTCGGGAGCCAGAGGCAGGCGGATCTCTGTGAGTTCGAGGCCAGCCTGGTCTACAAGAGCTAGTTCCAGGACAGGCTCCAAAGCTACAATAAAGCCCACTCTTGAAGAAAGAAAGAAAACCAACAACAACAACAACAACAAAAAGAGGCTTATAGCAGATCCAGCACCTTCCTCTGCCTCCACAGGCACCCACGAACTCTCACACAGACACACACACATACACACACACTCATAGGATAATGTTTTATATTTAGCTCATATAGTACTTATATACTCCACAGCTTCATATCCCACGATGGGGAGGGCATAGAATACGACATCTGTAGATAAAGATGCGACTACTCTATTCACACTCAGCCCCTGCATATGAGGGGCTATTCTACTGGGCCATGGAAACTCTTCATTTAGGAGGCAAATCTATCCTAATTTAGACTGGAGAAATCCAGATTTTGTTTTGTTTCTGGATAGAATCTTGCTAGGTAGCCCAGGTTGCCCTACAACCTTGGCCAAATTCTGGGCTTAAAGAGAAAGGCATTATCTTAATCTTCCTGCTCCGGAAACAGATCTGCCTCTGTCCCAGGCTAGACACCTGCAAATATCCTTGAAGAGATGATTTTGTAAAGGGTCATACCATAGAAGCAGCTGTGGAGACTCACCCTTCCTGTAGTCTAGCATGACCCTCCCAGAGTCCTTCTGTCTCCTTTCCCTGTTGTCATCCCCAGGGTTTCTTCATGAGTCACCATGGTCGCCCCAGCTCCAGGCATTATCTGTTGGGGAAGAAAAGCACGGACCCTCTTTATGGAGCCTGCTTGCTAGTGAGACACATTGTTAGCTTGACTCATGCAAAGGGCTATCTTGGGCTACAGGACCGACTAGGGAATACAGGACATACTCTTGACTAAAATCTGTGACTAAGAACAGATGTAGAGAGAGCTCAGACATTAAGAGCTTACTGCTCTTGCTGAGGACCTAGGTTCAGTACCCAGTACCTTCACCAAGCAGTCACAACCACCCCTAGCTCCAGGACTAACCTCCACATGAGCAGTGCACATAAGCTCATACAAGAACACATAAGTACACACCGATAAAGTCATTGGGCATGGTGGTGCACACCTTTAACCCCCGCTCTCAGGAGACAGAGGTCAGTAGGTCTCTGTGCGTTCAAGGCCAGCCTGGTCTACCAGAGTGAGATCCAAGACAGCCAAGGCTGTATACAGAGATCTTGGAGTGGGGTGGGTGGGTGAGGGATAGTGGGGGATTTCTGAACATATGATTGGTTTAACGAGGGTCTGTGCACCTACTGAGCACCAAGGACACATAGTAGGGCTCTGCAGAGTCGGAGCATTTGCCAGCTAGACTGAAAAGAGGAAAACTGAGCATGTGACTTCCCGTGTTGTTGGGACAAACACCTGACAGAAGCGGTTTAAAGAAGGCCACTTCCGGCTCACAGGAGCAGACAATCATGACCAGGAAGTCACAGGAGCAGGAAAGAGGCTGCTGATTGTATTTATCCAGTCAGAAAAGAGACAGAAGATGCTGGGGCTCAGCTCACTGCCTCCTTGTTGTGCAGTCTGGCAGCTCGGATGGGTCCTCCCACCTCAGCTAGCTTAACCCAGAAAATCCTTCAGACACCCACCAAGATTTGTTTCTGACATGACTCTAGTTGCCGTCAAGCTGTCAGTCAAATCAATCCTTGGCTGAGGGTAGGACTCATCCTTGACTGGTGTGTGGTTGGGAGACCCTAATAGACCAAAGCTGGGAATCACAGGCTGTGCCCAGCATACGTGAACATGTCTTCCACTCTCCAGGTGTCAGCATTGTATTCCTGGAGACCTAGGTATGATCACAAGGCCAGACAGACTGAAGGGAGCATTGTGTCAGGCCAACAGCAGCAGGAGTAACAGACTCGAATTTCTCTTCCACTCTGTTAGACACAGCCTCTGGCTAGCACACTGGAAACAAAGTCCCAGGTCTTTGGGGTACTATGCTAGACCAATGATATCACTAATGGGCTCCTCTATGGTTGAGACTATGGGCGCCTCTCTTCACAAAGGCCACATGGGAAGAATAAGCAGAGCCAATCCCTGGAGCAACCAGGCAGCGTCAGGTCACAGTCAATATATGAGTGAGGACCCTAATGGTTTTCTTTGGGCTGGGGACAAGATCACTTTAATTTTATTGCGTATTTTTCAGCCTCTGAAGATTTCATGTCCATGATGAACCTATCCTCTCAATGTTTAAGGAGTAAGGACCTGAAGCTCAGAGAAGTCAAGTGATTGGCTGAGTGTCACACAACAAGAAAACGGTGCACTTGGGGCTAGAACACAAGTCTCCTGGCTCCTCAGAAAGTGTTAATTGGTGAGGATGTATGTTTGTTGAGGGATATTTTGACTGCACTCTGACACTCCCAAGACCCCCAATAAAGTTAAACCTTAAATCAAGGGGAGGAGCCAATGAGCCAATGACTAACTGACCAGAATTGGCTATAGAGAAGCCAGGAATCTGGATGGAGGAGGAGGAAAGGGTGGGGACTAAAGTTTGAGCTTGCTATGTGTCTCTTGTAGAGTCTCCAGTCAAAACACAAGGTCAGCTAGTTGCTACTCAACCTCTCTAAGCTATCAGATTTTCACCCCAACTTTTGACTCCGAAGTCTTATTGATAAATAGAATGACAGAGAAGACCTAATTTAAACCTACATATCATGATAGCAGAGTTGGTAGCTGAACTGGAAACACTGCTGGGCTGCAGCCTAAGTGGTTGATGGGGTACTGGTCGAGAGGCCATGGGATGACAGATAATTAAAATATCAGCAGATTCATGTGCAACTACTGCTAAGCTGAAAAAAAAATCACTTTGTGTTCCAACATGTGACATGACCGCACGGATGGAGAAGTCATGCTTGGGTCTTTCTAAAAGTCACTTGTGGGACTCCAGAAAGTGGGCTCCATGCTTGGAAATCTCAGGAGAAGCTCAAGCCCTCAGCTGATGGCACTGCTGCTGCAGACAAACTGAGAAGTCAGCAGAGTTGGTGAACTAATCAGGAAGGTCTTAAGGAGAAAGTTAAATAATATTAAAAAAAATCTTTCCCATGTGAAGACTCAGAAATATAACAACACAGGGAATTAGGACTCTGTATAGTGTGGATGACTTGAAAATGGAAGAAAGAGAAGAGGGGATAAACCACTTAACTGGGATTGACATAATGCTCATTACAATTACTATAAGTTTGGTAATTCATTTTTTATCCTTAAAAAGTGGTTTAAGAACTATGCCAAAAATGAAAATTTGACTAATATAATACAAGACTTACCAATAAAAGTAATAAAAATCTGACTGATAAGATACAAGCCCTAGAAAGACTTACTAATAAAGTAATAAAGTTTGACTAAGAGACTAGTCTTACAAGGGCTGACTATTGATAAGATATAAGCTTTAGAAAGATATTCTACTGATAACATGCAAGCCTTAGAAAGACTAATGAAAATAAGAAAAATTGATAAGATACAAATCTTAGAAGGACTTACTATTGACAAGATACAAGCTTTAGAAAAACCTACAAATGAAAATAAGAAAAATACATGCAGACAGAGGAATTTAGAGCAGAACCTACCACACCATTGTGTTATAAAAAGGAGGAGGAACGGCCTAAGGTTATTAGAAAACAATCTTAATTTATCCAGTTACTATACAAGAATGACTGCCAAGTGATAGGCACCCCCCACAAGGCTATGCAAATGTTAATTGGGATCCTGTAGAAATGTTAGACTTGAAGAGATTTAAGAAAGCGGTTGTATCATATAGAGTACATGTACCCTTTGTGACGTAGATGTTAAATTCATGAGCAACTCAGACAATATTATTCCACAAAAACAGGAAAGATTTAGCTTCAGCAATATTGGAAACTGGTCCTCACTTACAGGGGAAAACATGGTGGAGAGAGAAAGCTAGGGTCATAGAACAATGAAGTAGGGCTAGAGGTATTGAAATTTCCCAAGACCAGCTTCTTGGTGAGGGCTAGTGTGATGATCTGCAAAGACAGTCTATATTTGATGATCAAACCTTGGTTCTATGCCATAAAGCAGCTTTGAATGTTTGGTATAGGATTGAAGAATCAGGGAAGAGGACTGAATCATTTACTAAAATTATACAAAGTTTACTTGAATCTTCAGCTTTTGAAAATGCTAATTCAAAATGTGAAAGGGTGGTAAGGCTTTTAAAGACAAGATCAATACCCATCGATGAATGTAGCTGAAATACAGTTGATATTGGATCTCATAACGATACTTGGATAGGAGAAGTGATTTCCAAAACCTTCAAGAAAAATCAAAATGTCAGATGTTTTAATTGTGGTAAACAAGGTCATTTGAAAAGGGATAATAGGCAAGGTATTCCTAGAAACAATGTTTTTTCTAGAAAGAATCCAAATAGAAGACCCCAGCCTTCTAGAGTTTGCAAAAGGTATGGCAAAGGTCAGCATTGGGTTAAAATGAATGCAGATCAACAAGGGACAGTCAAGGTAAACATTTGTCATTGGTAAATGCCCTGAGGGGCCTCCTGCAAGTTTCAATATCAAATCAAATCATAGAAACTCATCCACAGAACAAATAAAAGACTTAATATTTGTTGTTAAAAATCACAATACTCTGAATGTGATCAAAGACAGAACAGCTTCAATAGATACAACAAAAAGTTTAGGAGCCACCAGAAAAGAAAAATTTTGGCAAACTGCTATAAATGATCAAAGATCAAAGCTAAATATACAAATAAATGGCACTGAAATTGAGGGTTTGGTAGACAGATGTAACAATCATTTCACCAAAATCTTGGTATCCAAATTGGCCCCTTCAGGATGTAAATATTCAGTGTCTAGAGACTGAAACTTTATCTCCAGTAAAACAAAGTGCAAGATGGGTTGAGTGTATAGGGCCAGAAGGACAGAGAGGAAAATCAAAACTATATGTGACTAACACAGCAATAAATTCATGGGGACATGATTTGTTGCAGCAATGGAAAACACAGATTAACATTCCTCCAATCTCAGAAAAAAAACATAAAATAAAAAAATGCTTTTAAGATAAATATTAAAAGATATTATCAAGAACAGTCACCAACTTTTCAAGTTGTACATAAGTCTTTATGTACCAATGACCCTGCCTTTAAAATGGTTAACTGGTCGGGCAGTGGTGGTGCACACCTTTAATCCCAGCACTCTGGAGGCAGAGGTGGTAGATCTCTGTGAGTCTGAGGCCAGCCTGGTCTAAAAAAAAAAAGTTAACTGAAAAACCTGTGTGTATGAAACAATGGCTTTTGGCATCAGAGAACTTACAGGTGCTAGAATAGTTGGCTCAGAAGCAGCTAAATGCTCAACATATTAAAGAATTAACCAGCCCTTGGAATTCTCCTATATTTGTCACTAAAAAGAAATATGGAAAGTGGAAAGTGTTAACAGATCTAAGAGCCATAAATAATGTGTTTTGTACCATGAGCTCATTACAGCCTGAAATTACTTTACCTTCTTTATTACCTAAGGGATGGCCTATAATAGTGATTGATTTAAAAGACTGATTTTTTTTTACTATACATTTACAAGAACAGGATAGAGAAAAATTTGCCTTCACAGTGCCTACTTATAATTCTCAGCCTGCTAAAAGGTACCATTAGAAAGCTCTTCCATGAGGACTCTTAATCAGTTCCACCATATGTCAATATTTTGTACAACAGCCATTAGAACTAATTTGTAAACAGTTTCTTCAATCTATAGTTTTACCATTATATGGATGGTATTTATCTTACTAGGGTTCAGATACAGATACTTTAGGAAAAAAAAATGTTTGATGAATTAAAGAAAACTTTGCTTTGTTGAGAATTACAAATTACTCTCAAAAACTACAAAGAGGAGATTCTATTAATTATTTAGGATACAAGATAGGTCTACAGAAATATCAATTACAAACTCTTAATGATTTTCAAAAATTGCTGGGAGATATTAACTGGCTATGACCCACAAATGAATTAACAACTCAAAAGCTAAGTAATTTATTTTAAACCTTTCAAGGAGATAAAGACTTCAATAGTCCAAGAAAACTATCATCTAAGGCTGAGAGACAATTGGTTCTGGTAGAGAAAAGAAATTACAGGATGCAAATTCTGGTCATTTTGCCTTCTACTCATTCTTCTATAGGAATTTTTATGCTGAGAGAAGATAATATCTTATAATAGATATATTAGCAAATAGACTGAAAAAATGGAGACCTATATAGAAAAGGTTTCTGAACTGATTCTGAAAGGAAAATTGAGACTTCATAAATTAAAAGGAATAGACCCAGCAGAAACCATGGTATCTTTTACTAATGCCTTATTATGTGCAGAAAATGAACTTTGGCAAAGAGCTTGCTGTAATTTCTTGGGAGAGATTAGCAACAAACATCCCAAAAACAAGAGACTTCAGTTTATAAGAACAATTAATTGGAACATTTTTCTTTTTTTATATTTATTTATTATGTATACAATATTCTGTCTGCATGTATGTCTGCAGGCCAGAGGAGGGCACCAGACCTCATTACAGATGGTTGTGAGCCACCATGTGGTTGCCGGGAATTGAACTCAGGACCTTTGGAAGAGCAGGCAATGCTCTTAACCACTGAGCCATTTCTCCAGCCCCCAACATTTTTCATATAATAAAGGGAACAACAATTTCTGGAGCCCTTACATTTTTACTCATACAAATAAATCAGGAAAGACAAGTTATAAGTCTCAAGACAGGTTTTAAGACAGGAAAACTAAGTAAAGTGGCTCAAAGCCCTTATGATTCTATTCAGAAATCAAAATTATATGCTATTCTCATGGTATTATTAGATTTTTGAGAACCTCTTAATATATTAACTGACTCTCAATATGCAGAAAGAGTTGCTTTACATATTGAAACTGTTGAACTTATTCCAGATAATTCAGAATTAACTTTGTTATTTATTCAACTACAAGTAGAAATAGAAATCATTCCTTGTATGTAACACACATCAGATCCCATACAGGTCTACTGGATCCTCTAGCACAAGGCAGTGTTAAACTGATAAGCTTTTGGTAGGGAAGCCTCAGAGTTTCATAAGAAACACCATGCGAACAGCAAAGATTTGAAGAAACATTTTTCTATCACTTGGCAACAAGCCAAGGAAATTATAAGGAAATGTTCTACTTGATTTTTGTATAGTCAAATTCCATTACCTGCAGGAAGTAACCTAAAAGTTACTCAAAGAAAAAAAATTGGCAAATGGATGAGTTCCATTTTTCAGAGATTGGAAAATTAAAATATGTACATCATACCATAGAAACATACTCAGGGTTTCAATGGACACCTGCTTTACATTCTGAAAAGGCTAATTCTGTAATTATACATTTATTAGAAGTTATGGTCATCACGGGGATACCTATACAAATCAAATGACAATGCTCCAGCATATGTCTGTAGTAAAATGGAACTGCTTTTTGTATATTACAACATAAAGCATATTACAGGTATAACACACAACCCTACAGGACAAGAAGTTATAGGAAGATCTAATTGTAACTTAAAAGACATGCCCCATAAACAGAAAGAGGCAATAGAGACCTCCAGAAATAGGTTGCACAATTCTTTATTGACTTTAAATTTTTAAATGCTAATAAAAAAACAATGGCCATGGAGAGACATTGGATAGTAGAAAAAACTGTTGAATTAAATCAGCCTATATATTTTTAAAATGTGTTAACCTCAGCATGGAAACCAGGATATGTGTTATGTTGGGGAAGAGGTTTTACTTTTATTTCCACAGGAGAAGGAAAGCTATGGATACATACCATCAATACTGATAAAGATTAGATTTGAACAGAGGAGACCTCTTGGTTAGAAAATGTGATAGTTCATCAAACAGCTTGGTCATTCAATCCAAGCTAACTTATAAGACTAACAAATGACTTTTATCTGATCATGTATGAAAAAATTAATTTTTTATTATTAAAAGATAATATTTTTCTGTTGATGAAAACCATTTTGAATTAACAAAAATATAACCTGCAAAAAGAAAGAAATAAAAGGGAACTCCACAAAGTTAGGATTGGGGCAGGGTTTTGTTTTTGTCTTTCCAGGAGAATAAAAGCATTTAACTAAGAAATCTGAAGATCACTGGACAAATGAAACATCTGAAGAGGTACAAATCATCAAGAGAAAATGTCCCAGGAAGAAGAGTAAAATTGGGCCTAAAGCTATGGCACATTTCTTTTTTTTTTTTTTTTTTTTTTTTTTTTTTTGGTTTTTCGAGACAGGGTTATGGCACATTTCTAAGAAGATAAAATTTTATAAATCTTCTCAAATATTTTTTTCCTGTTCATCTCTACAAACATAAAAGGCAAATGGTCTTTTGTGGTCCCAATCCAATTAAAAATCAAAGCTGTGTAGCTCTCTTCCTCACTAAACCCAAGCAAATTTGTTAAAAGAAAATCCAAAATCTCTGTCTCATGTCAGAAAAGTCACCTGATATGGGACAGAAAAAAAAAAAAACTAAGGGACTATTCTATTGTCACTAATCTCATAATCCTTTGGTTTTATTTTGACTCTCTAAAACTTTTCTTGAAATAAAAATATCATCTCTAAATTTATAAGATTTTATAAACTGTCTGTCATGATATTAATGATCACATAGAGTACTAACTGATTCTAGAAATGGGCTTCATCTAGTTTCCTGTGTGTAATTTCAGGCGTAAGTCTAAAGCAGGTAACTATGAATTAAGTTTGTGTACCTTGGATATACTTAATAGACTGTGGTCCTTTAACCTTTCTGAGATCTGCTGAATAGGATATTTAAAATGTTTTAAGTTTTCTGCAGTAAACCATGACCATTCCTTCCAGTAACTTTTGAAGTCTCAAAACAAAAAGCATGATGGGGCCCCACAATGATGATTTCACCTGGGTTGTGCTAACAGTATTAAGCTAACAACCACCACCAAAATATCAGTTTTGGGCTATGGACTACTCAGGACAGTGGCAAATCTGCTAACTGAGAAGGTTCAAACAGATAGAGCACTCTAACCAAGACTTCAGATAAGCACTGCACTCCCCAGTATACCAAGACTGGACACCAAATGCTAAAGCTAATGTTCCCAGGATTTGAATTAGCTCAATTTTCTCAGGGTCTCCTAAAGATGCTGTCACCCCCAAATAGCAGGAACTAATTTAAAAAAATATTATACCCACATTCCCAAGCGGTGGTTTGGGTAGCTTTTTGTTGTTTGGTGGGTTATGAATGTTTGTCATCATTTGGGGAGGTTGCAGATTATTACTGGTCATGGTAAGGGAGGAAAATAAGAAAGGGAAGTTAGATTCAATGATCTCTTTCTGAAAAGAGAAAAGAGATATAGGAATGTTAGGATAAAAGGGTAGACTATTAAATCTACTTTAAACTAAAAAGCAACTATTAATCTCAAATATTTTACATTGGTATGGACTTTTGTATATTGATACAAATTTAAGGTTATTTTTGTTATACTGTGTGTGTGTGTGTGTGTATTTCTACTTTTGTTTAAGGGATTGTAGCTATGAAGCTCATCTAAATAGGATTTAGGGTAACAAAGAAACAATGATTAATAGTTTAGGGTAACAAAGAAACAATGATTAATAGTCATCAACCAAACTTATAGTCCTGTTAGGTATGTTTTCAAGATCAAACAGATATATATATTTTAAATAGATAGATGGTCTTCAAACACTTCAAAGACCTACAGAATATGCCCTTAAGAGGTTTTAATAACATAAGACTTTTCATGACAGTGAGATACATCTGCTACAGCACGAATCTACTTCAATAAAAGAAGACAGACATCAAAGAACCGCCATATGGAGTTTGCTTTCTTTGTTGTAAAGTTAGCAACTGGACAAAAAACTGCCCTTACCTTGACTGCTAATAGTATTCTGTGCAAATTGAACAAGCAGGACACAAAAGAAAACAACTGCTGAACTTTGTCAAGACAAGGTAGAACAGTCCTTTAAAATTCCTACTTCACAGAAAAGTCTGTCAGATATTCTAGGCCTGTAGGACAAAGATGGGTGCCCAAACTGATAAGTTTTGAATCATTGGTTAATTGGAAATTCACTGCCACCAACATAATAAATCAATCAACTGAATTATTAAATCCAGGTTTAATGAACAGAGCAAAGCAACTCTTGGGTGACCCTTAGGCGAGCAGGAGAAGAATCATGTGCAAATATGGTTTCCAGGTCTTATATAGTCTGTAGGCATGGTCTCAGGCAGCCCCAGGGAGTGGCTGACTTTTGGTGGTCTTTCTCAGGGGTGAGATTTAGAATGTGAGGAGTGAGACCAGAATGTGGAATGGGGCTCCTGGCTGGAGATCCCCAACATCCAACCTTTTTAGGTATATATGGATGCTGGTAGGGTTTCCACCTAAACACCAACACTGCAGAGGAACATTAGGGTGACTGTCCAGGCAGTCAGATGTTTCTGTCATTTCCTAGTTTTGGAAATTGATTGCTCTGCACTTCCTGTTTAATCAGGTAATATCATATCCTCTCAGGTATAACTAGATAGTTATAATTGTAGTTTTCCTTAGTTATGATAGAAAGTAAATTAGGTCCAAAACTTTTGACTCATCAAGATAGGCTAGATAATGGAGTATTTTCTCTGCATTTGCCAAATACTAATGGAATGGACGTTGTGAATACATTTCTTACTTGATAATTGTTATTGCCTTTCCTTTTTATTTAGACAAAATGGGGAAATATGGGATATTTGTAACTATGTGAAGTTATATTATTGTTATTTGTTTTAAAAGATCTAAATGGCCAGTATCTAGGTAAGCGAGGTATGTAGGACTTCTAGGCAGAGAGAAACAACTCAAGATGAATCTAGGTCCAAGAGGAGACTCTACCAAGACACAGAGGGAACTGAACATACAGAATGAAAGAAAGGTAAAAAGTCATGAGGCAAAACATTGATTAATATAAATGGGTTAATTTTTACAGCTAATGGGACAAGCCTAAGCTAAAGCCAAGTTTCATAATTAATAATGTTTCTGTGTCATTATTTGGGAGCTGACAGGTAGGACAGAGAGAGACTTCTTACATGTGTTATGTAGCTATTTCCTCAGAATTCATGACATTTTAAAGTGTGTGTGTGTGTGTGTGTGTGTGTGTGTGTGTGTGTATGAGAAAGAGAGAGAGACAGAGAGAGAGAGAGAGAGAGATGTGTGTGTTAGACTGAACCCTATTTTTCAGGATTCAAATTTTTCCTTCCTGGATGGAGGAAACATACATCTAAGGCACAGGAAACACATCTTACAAGGCTTAGGAACCTCCTGAAACTTGTGAGCATCTCAAAACTCCTTCCCAAGGTTATATAAGCAGTGACAATTGTCGGGGAGCGGGAGACTTTCTGATCTTCCAGCTGTGTGTCAGTGCCACGGATGTAGCTTTCCAGTGGTGCAGCTGCCACAGAGTCACTGTGTGCTGTAATAACCCTAAGCAACCTCACAGTTTCGCTTAGTTACCTGCGTGTGAAGTCATTTCTTTGGTCAGTCATTGGTACCCTGTCCAAGGCGAACAGACATTAGTTTATGTCTCCCCAGGAAAAGTCATGCAATGCTATAATATGCTAAAGGAGGCTGGGCAGCAAAGCTGGATGCAAACCAACCCCACCCCCCACTTAAGGACAAAGTGGCATAAACGTCCAACAGTAGTACTGAGAGGGAGCAGAAACCACAATCCTAGCCAGCACTCAGCTTTCTCCCCTCTCCTCAGGACACCAGGTGCCCACTCTGTGAAGTGTCCGGTGTTGGAAACAAAGGGCTCTGATCCACCCTTCCTGAGGGCTGGACAGATCCATGAGCCTCTTGGGATGGAGTTCCAGGAAACGACAGGCACGCTTAGTCCTTACATAAAACCAAGCTTTCTGGGAGCAGAAAGCTCTTCCCATGCTGTGTTTCCAGACTTCTAGAATGAAGGGTCCCTTTCTCCTCCAGGTCACCTTCTGACCGTTCTCCTCAAGCAGCTCCCTGATCCTAGCCCCCCCCCCCCATCTCCTCTCCACACTCCTGAAGCGCTGTGCTCTGGACCGGGCGCCAGTCCACCAATGGCAGAGAAAACCGCAGTCAGGGCCACGATGGATCTCCATCTTTGTGTGTCTAGCATCCAAGAGAGAACGTGGCACTTCTTGCTTAGGAAGGGCTGCTGGGAGCCGAAATGAAGTCCTTGTCTTGACCAATTAATTACCTGCCTCGGTATCTCCAGCAATAGTCACCGCAGGCCACTTTCACCGGCCCCCCACTCCACAGGCGTGGGGTTTTCTCACTTTAGACCAAGGTGCCTCTAGCCTCTGCCAAGCATTTTGTCATCCCTGCAGCCGTAGTGCCATGCTGGTGTTCAGGCGGTGGCTAGAGACGTGGTCATTCTCACTACTTTTCCTCTGTTGCCCACACGGATCAACTCCCTTCCTTATTGAGCAACTGACATAGAGCAACACAGACTCTGAGTGCCAGGAAGGTTAACTGAGAGCTGTGTAGGAGGCCAGAGGAGAATCCCCAACGGCCTCTAGACTTAGGACATTTCCAAGTCGTGGGACATTAAGTTTTCCTACCAGCTGAGAAGCTATGAGTCAAAGCCAGGAACAGCCCTACTGGCTTCCCCGTGAATCAATGACTGCCCTCCACCTCAGCAGTGGCCCAGAAGGGGAAATTCTCTCCTGAACATGCGGGAGGAAATATGGAGAAGTGGTGGGAGGCAGGGTCCCTGAGTGGAGTCCCTAAGTCCAATTTCTCAGTGCGGCCCTTCCCTATCCCAGTCCTGATCCTGGTAGGAGCCCGTCAGCGTGGCTAGGTCCTGGATGGCCAAGAAGCTGCCTGTTTCCTGCTCTCCGGGGCTTTAGGATACTTTGTTTGCACGCCACTGGGGGTTGTGGGAAGCTCTCCAAGGGAAATTGCCTCATGTGGAAGGGAAAGAGATGGCTGAGCAGAAAGCAGTCACTTCCTCTTTGCTGGGGCCCAGGGCTCACCCAGAGGGGAGGGAACATGTTTGAGTTCCTCACTTCACTGTGTGTGAGGAACACCCTTGGAATGCCAGGCTGTAGTCTAAGACCAGCTGTCAGGCAGTGAGAAAGACAGATGAGGCCACTGTCCTCACGGACACCTGAACCACTGAACAAATGTCAGGTGACTGGTACCATGCGAAAAGGCAGAGACAAGGAAGGGACAGGGCTGCCAGGGCTGGGAAGCAGCCTGGTTTAAACAGTGACAGTCAAGGAAGAGCCAGTGTTTCCACAGTTTCCACAGAGAGCTGAGGAGACAGGGGACTGGCAGGAAGTCCAGGTGTGGGTCCCTGAGGTAGGAGCACCAGGAGAGGTCAAGTCCTTGAACATGGGTGAGATAGAAGTTCCAGTGTGTGTACGGAAGAGACAATGATCTGTTATGCTGGAAGTTTCTCTCTAGACTTGTATGCTTTTAATTAATACATAAAATTTTGAAATTATGTGTTGATGGGTACCATTTGTTTTTTTTATATATGTGCACAGTAGTGTTTAAGTTAGATTAAATATGTCTGTAACCTCATTAAAAATAATTAAAAATAATCTGCTTATTTTTTATGCCCATTGGTGTTTCGCCTGCATATATGTCTATGTGAAGGTGTCAGATCCTCTGGAACTGGAGTTACAGACAGTTGTGAGTTGCCATATGGGTGCTGGGAATTGATCCCATGTCCACTGGAAGAACAGCCAGTGCTCTTAACCACTGAGCCATCTCTCAGGCTCTAAAACCACCCCAGAGTTACTCAGGTCCTGTCGAGCTCTGATTGGATTATAGTTACCCAGGTGCCTAGAGCCCCTAGGAGACAAAGCCAACTGTCTTTTGAGGCTCACCTAAGCCCCAAAGGATTGCTGATATTTTTTAACACACCATGTCCCATACTCAGCCAAAATCAGCCAGACATACGAGAAATGATCCATGACCAGACCTCAAGGGTAGGGACGGAGAGGTGGTTCAGTGGAACGAGGGGCAGGGAGAAGGGTTTGCTGTTCAAGCCTGAAGACCCAAGTTCACTCGCCAGAAGCCATATAAAGGTAAAAGAGAACCAGCTCTACGAAGCTGTCTTTTGACCCCCTCTCTCTGTCTCTGTCTCCCTATCTCTCCTCACACACACCCCAGTAATATTATTTTAAAAATCAGGTAAACGTGGTAACACACACCTTTAATCCCAGCACAGAAGAATACAAGCCTGAGGCCAGCCTGGAAATTTAGTGGGACTTTATCTCAAAAATAATAATTAATTTTAAAACGTAAAAAAAAAAGGACTGGGGACCTAGCTCCGTGGTAGAGCCCTCGCCTATCACGTACCAGACCCTGGGTTAATTTCCAGGGACAGAAACTCAGTAAGATTCAGAGAGTTATTGGTTACCTAGTAAAATAAAACAATGTTGTTAGTATTTAAAGAATATAGAAAAACAGTAGCAAGAATTCCCCAGACTGACAAACAGCATCAAGTTGCAGATCCCAAACCTCCACAAAAGCACAAGCGATATGCATAGGAAAAAACCTGCAGAGACACACTATGTCCGAACTTCTGACAACGACAAATCCCTAAACCAATGAGAGGAAACAAAACAAGCTACCCTCAGAGGGACAGCAGTGTGGTCATTAGGCTATGTCCCAACAACGACAACAAAAGCCTGAAGACAGTGACCTACATCTTCAATGTGATTAAAGAAATAAAGAAAAGATACATAAATAAAATAAAAAATAAGAAACCCCTGAAATCCTTTGCTCAGGGAAATGTTCTTCAGTAACGAGTACAGAGAAATATTTTCAGGTAAGCTACAGCTGGGAGGTGCAGTCCTCAGATCAGCACTGAAGGCAAGGTCAGCTTTGCTTCCATCCCAGTGTCCCACTGAACAGCCCAGGAGTCAGCTCAGGCTACTGCAGGTAGGAAGGTGGGAAGGTGGCTGGGCCACATGGGCCATTTTAGAAACAGCTTATTTGGGAAATGCATATGTTTTGAAGACAGCCCCGTCTCAGTTTGCTGTGGAATTCATTGTCCTGTGGGACACCGTTAACAGGTGGAGCGTACTGCAGCAGGAGGCTGGGATGGGGCAAATTTCTACACATGGGCACCTATCAGACACATGACTATGTCTAGGGAGCTACTGTGTAGCACAGTTTCTAATTGATCTTAATAATAATAAAAATCCAGAGTCAGATATGGGGTAAATGCTGAAAGATCAGAGAAGTAAAGGAGCCAGCCTAGAGAGACTTTTTACCTCTACAGAATCCTTACCCAAGGGGACAAGATTCTGTCTCTGTGAATCCTCAGACTGAAGCGCACTGAGCTCCTGTCTCCTCCTGCCTTATATTCCTCTCTCCTCCCAGCCATATCCCTTTCTGTCTCCACCTCCTTGGTGCTAAGATTAAAGACAACGCGGCTCTCCAGTACTGGAATTAAAGGTGTGAGCCACCACCTTCTGGCTGTTTCTCTTTGAGACTGGATCAGTCTAGTGTAGCCCAGGGTGGCCTTGAACTCACAGAGATCTGTCTGCCTCTGCCCCACCCCCGACCAGTGCACCACCATTGCCTGTCCCCTATGGCTAACTAGGGGCTCACTCCACACTCTGATCCTCAGGCGAGCTTTATTTGTTATAGTACAAACAAAATACCACCACACTCCTGGGTACTTCAGTCTGCGTCTAGACCAACACCTCAAACAGAGTTGAAAATCAGAGACTGTCAGCAAGTATTCCTATATTCTTCTTCTTTTCTGCCTTTTTCTTTTGAGTCATCAACGACAGGAAAGGTCAAAGGAGCTCTGCGTGTTCTTATCAAGTGGCGAGTGCCTTGTCCATGCGTGTTTCCCTTTGACACCTACCAGAGGCAAATCCTTGATTGCTCTCATATAGAGGTGTGGGGACTGAGACTTTGAGGTGAGACTTGCTCCATGGACAGTCAGATACCGGCTGGTAGGGCAATCCCAGAATTCCAAGCCATCGGTACTTAATACAGACTTGCTGAAGGGATGAATGAATGGCTGATGTCATTGTGGGGAAGATATATGATCCCATCTTTGTGGTGTGGTCCAGGGTGTGGCGAGGACAGGTCTGGGACTTGGGAGTATGCGGTGCCGTCTACAGACCCTTTCGGGGAGCCCATTCTCAGGAGGACCAGTCACATATCCATCATACTAACCCACTTTCCAAAGGTCCTCTCGCTGTACCTTCTCAGGAAGCATCCCACTTCCCACTTCCTAGCCTGGGTTTTCCGTGGACAACCTGAACAAAGCCCAGGACTGCCGATTTCCTGGCCTTCAGGATGGAGGGGGCTTAGCACTCAGAGCAGAACAGGAAAGAAAGCTGGATGACACTTCAGGTGCCTCCTATGAATGAGGAAACTGAGGCTCTGAAAGGGAGGTTCCCTGGCCCAGGTCAGTGGGGCAGGGCAGCGTGATCTCAGAGCAAGGCCACCTCTGCTGGCGAAGCCTAGAGACAGGCATTACGTGAATGCAGGCTGGTGTCATGACAAAGGCAGCACAGCTCACCCCTGTTTCCCTCTGTTAGGGCATTGTGCTCAGGGAGGGGCATCAATGCTCAGTGACAGAATGGGGACCAGCTGACTCACCTAGCAATGTGCCTTTCGTTAGATCAAAGAGCCTTTAGAAGTGAGGGGCCATTGGACCATGTTGCAGATGGAGAAAGCAAGACTTCAAGAGTTTTACAAGCATAGGGCAGTGGTGGCGCACGCCTTTAATCCCAGCACTAGGGAGGCAGAGGCAGGTGGATCTCAGTGAGTTCAAGGCCAGCCTGATCTACAGAGGTAGTTCCAGGACAGCTAGGGTTGTTATACAGAGAAACCCTGTCTTGAAAAAACAAACAACAACAACAACAACAAAAAAGTCTGGCAAGCTTCTGTCAAAATCTGGGACTCAAACATGGGTCTGACTCAAGTGTTCCATCCCATCCACAGAGCATCTATTCAAACCTCCAGTTCTGCTGCCCTCTGGGCTCAGTCCCTTTTCCCCAGCTCACCACTCAGGCCTCAGTGTGGCTGCAGACTCCTCTGAGAAGCCCACACCTCAACAAGGACAGTCTGACTTCATAGCATCATCTATATGCCACGTCTTACTTCCCTGCCATCCCTGTCCTTGCTCCTTACCAGCTATCTACTTGTTTGGTACCAAATAGAGGCCATGCGGAGTCTGTGGAGACATCTTGGTTGGCTGATCATTGAATGAGAGGGACGGCTCTTAGCTTTCAATCACTAGAAGAAGGGGTTTTTTTGGGGGGGGGGGTGTTTTCCTTAGCAGAACGTCTCTGCAAGTCAACACTGTGAGGCCAGTACCCAAAGGACCCTTTGTTCTCCCCAGAACAAAACCTAGTCCTGAGCTGACACAGGAGAACCTAGGCTGGGCTAAACCGAGCTGTTCTTGAACAAACTTGCCCAGCACAACCTCAGGGAAAAAAAAAAAAGTTCCCAGAGGTGGGCAGCCTTCCTACCTGCTCCTCAGAATGCAAGCTTTAGAGACAAACAGCCCCAGGTGACCAGGATCCGCCTGCTAGGAGGTATGGGAACTCCAGCTCCAGCATGGCAGGCGGGGCCAGCAAGCTGACATTGTTTGCCTCTGTATACAGCAACAGAAACCACGCAGCCAGCACTTCTCAGAGGCACCCCACCCCCCTTCGTTTTAATCTCCCAAACTGACTTGTCAGCAGCAGGAAGTGACATGACAGCTTTCCTCACAAAAGGGAAACTCCTCCGCGTTACCATGGGGATGGAGGCCACTGCGGGATCATAGATTTATATAATCTTAAAGGTGTAGGCACCATGATGTCATCCTGGATAAACTGAGAAGGGGGAAAATGGATGCCCGAGGCTGCTGGTGCCTAACAAGGGAGCATCAGTTTGCAAAGTTCCCCGGAAAGGAAAGGAGAGGATGCTGTGGAGGCGGTGGGGGCTGAAGTCTCATCTCATGGATGCCTGGAAACCACAGAAAAGCACAGAGCAGGCACCCATGCCTTTTCCACAGCCTGGAATTAAAGAGCTGGGGTAAAACCAGTCCTTCAGATCCAGGGCAAACTGGTCATTTCACAGGGTGGGAAAACCAGACGTCATTGGGGACAAGGGGGTCTAATTGTTGCTCCATGGCTCTCACTCAACATGCTAGTCACTGAAGCAGCTTCTAATTGTCTTTGTTGCACAGTGGAAGAAATGGAGGCCATGAGGGGCATTGCTTTTCCACCCAAAAATTGAGAGGTAAAACCATGGGGAACACAATGGCTCCAACTCGTGTTGAACAACTTGGGTCGGTCTTCACTCAGACGCCAGTCTCTTACTGCAGGGCGCTGAGTCTGCTGCCTTTCCTTTTTCTTTGAAAAATGGATGTGATGTTACAGACTGTGAACACAAGCAAAACATTTAGTGGACCCTGGAACTCAGTGGCAGCCCCCCCCCCCAAACTGATAGCTGTCACTATCACACGAGCCTTAAATAATTCAGAAGTGTCTGTGTCAACTCTCTCTGGGGAACTAATATTTTAACGATTTCTTTTCATCCTGAGATACTGATTAGTGTCCCAAGCGTGATGTTTTCTAGAGGACCCGAGCAAAGGTGACCTGTGAGAGAAGTAGCTTCTAGTCTGGGCTGTGAGGTGAGGAGCAAGAACGGGGAGAAGTGAGTGAATTGTTTTCCCTGGCAGCTCCCTGAGGCAGCCTCTGTATTTTTCCATTGACTGGATCACACTGGAGATTAATTTAGGTTCAGCCAGTGGCTGCCAAGTTGAAAGCAGAGGCCCTAGCCCACGGGAAAAGCAGTCCCTGCATCTGCCACGGGATGGCCATTGCTGGTACATTTCCACGAAGGGAACGGCTCACAGTAGAGAAAATATCTAGGGCTTGATAAGAACTCTGCATCTGATCTGTGTTGAAGGCATGGAGTACTCTCACCCCAAACCCAGCCAAGGATTTGAGCTTGCCAGCCCAGGATAAGTTCTTCTGTCTTAGGACGCATGGATCTTCAGACCTGGATGCCCAGTGGCAGGTGGGGAGAGGTTAAAGGCAAGCTCTGGGCCAAGGCTTAAACAATGGGGCTGTGTGAGCATTCTGGCACCAGTCAATCCTTGAACTTCACACAGCACTTAGTCCACAAACAAGTGGCAGAAAAGTGGGCACCCTGGGGCCAGGAACCCAGGGGACCTGCTGTTATTTCATTTGACATTGCAGAAGGGATTATGGCTTGGTAGTCGATTAGACCCTCTCAGCCTTAGCCTGCTTGGCAGGAGTGAAAACCCAGAGTCCTGCCCTGCAGCAAGGCTAATGCAATTCCCTATGTCTTCAACACAGTTACGTAGAGAGGCAAGTGACCTGAAGGAGACAGTTGCCAAAAAATGCTGTTTCTGTGCAGAGGTTGGTGTGCACACCCTGCAAAAACTAGCAGGGGAAGTGTATGTTGGCTTCTTCCCTATAATGCATATAGTACTTGAGTTCTTTTTTTTTCCACTTGATGCAGTATTTTTAAAGACATAAAAGCCTTGTCTAAGGCAAGCTTATGATATGATACAGAGAAATGGCAAAGTTCAAAGGTCATAGGATTAGAAAACAAAACGCAGTATCTAATCCCCTGCTCCAGCTGCTCAGCTACTCGAAGCCTCATGTCTTCATCAGCACAGCACCGGGCATCTCTCTGAGGGAGGCTAATCCCATGCTTTGCAATAGAGCTTCTGCAAATTGCTCAGGGAGGGAGATCTTGTCCGTGAATCCCAGAGAGGACGTTAATGGCAAAGGGTAATTCAGGCAAATAGTTCTGGAGACACTGGAGCTCCCCGGGTGACATGGTAGCTGGTGCTGACTGTCAAAGGACACAGGCATGCACCTTGATAACAGCCCCCCTATTAATCCATACGCTTCACCTGCATGCCTCCCTGGCAACCTCACCATTTCGTGGAAGCCAGGGGTCACCCAAGAGGTACAGGATCAGACTCCATACAGCCTGGCAGTGCTGACCCAATGCATCCCTACGACACTGGCTCAGGAGTGGGGTTGCCAAAGAAAGAAAGCGTCAAGAGCTCAATAGAAACGTCATAATTTATTCTGTTGTATAAAAAAAGGTCATCCTAGTAACAAAACGTCTTCTTAGAAGAAGAAATATATTACTTCAGGTCATAAATAATCAGCAAACATACAACTGTTGACAACCAAAAACTACAAACCAACCCTGGCTTTGTCCACCAGCGCTGAAACCAAACCTACCCTGGGTCTATTTACAAGATAGCACAGTACGCAAACACAAAAATTGAGGTATTTGGTTCTCCTATGAGTAGACACTGACATTTGTGAAGGCAGACCACCTACACAAAAAATAAATAAGGTAAAATTCTCATACATGTATGTCGTCGGGAATGGTTAATACTGGTAGGTATGTCAAGCATGAAGTTTCTAGAAAAAAACGGGGCAAGTGAAGAAACTGGCCTTGGAGTCCTTTCTCTTCCGCCCTGCTTTGTCTGAGGGACTTGATGTACCCACAATATAATGGTCCCGAACGTGCTGAGTTCAGCAAATAAATGTCTTGCAGTCAAGTCATTATTATGACTGCTTAGGAACTCAGTGGAACTCGGGAGGGGAAGGGGTGTGGGGGGGCAAATAAATAAGGGCCAGCTCGCGTGAGCCTCTCCCAGAGTTATTGCATCGCTCCTCCCATGGGAGGAGTGGTGTCCCGGTGGCACTTGAATATCCACGTCTTCCCCCGGCCCTTCAGCAACTGGGAGAGGTCGTGATGGGGCTCTGAAGGTAGCTCAGGGCACTGTTCGTGGGGTGCACGGGGATGGAGACAGGGAAGTTGAAGACAGTGGTGGTGGAGGTGCCCCGGTCAAGGACAGCCATGGCAGGACTCCCGGCTTCAGCTGAGCAGTGTGGGGCCAGCACCTGGGACTCAAACTGCAGCAGCTGGCCCATGAAGCTGAAGTTGGGAGAGATGATACTCCGCCTCTGCTTCACAAACTCAAAGGCCTCATCCAGCTTCACTCGGTTAGTCCTCATGAGGTAAGCAAGGCAGATGGTGGCTGACCGGGAGATGCCGGCCTGGCAATGGACGAATACTCTGCCCCCGGCGTCCTTGACGGAGTCTGGAAAATAAAGTATGGGTTACTCAAAAAACTCAGGAGACCAGCCCAAGCCCATCAGAAATGTCACGTGGGACCTGTCCAGAGATGGCTAGGGTCAGCCTCAGGCTAGCATGTGAACTCCGGGTGTGCACTCTGCAAAGCAGGGCAAGGAATTTAAACCCAGACCGGGTATTTCCACTTATAGTCCTGGGCAAGTCAGTCAGGTCAGCTATCTGAGCCTCACTTGGCTGCTATGTGAGGAAGACAGCTTAAGTGGGAACCATTCAAGCCATCAACCAGGAGGCTGGACTCCGTGGCCACAGTGGGGACACAAGGCAGGAGGTCCCAGACACCTTCATTTACCTATGAAGTCGATTGCCTCGTTGAACCAGGAGCTGATGTCCGCTTTGTGGTTGTCCTCCACAGGAATGCTCTTGTACTGGTAGTGACCCTCAAAGTGGTTAGGACAGTTGGCCGAGACGTTGATCAAGGCAGTGATGCCCAAGGCATCAAGCATATCCTTCCGGGAAGCATGATAGGCACTGCCCAGGTACAGGAAGGACAGGATCTCCACTGGGCCCCCCTGGAATGCAAAACAGTCCAGCATTCATCAAGCTTGTTCAGAATTAACACCAGTTCCCACGCCCACAAAAACTCCCTACTGAAAAAGGGAGTTTCAGACCCTGGTGACCTCAGCACTGTTGACGAAATATTACAATAATAATAAAGAATAAAGTCCATTGGCTTGGACAAAGTCAACAAGCTCTTATATGCCAGCAGCTAGGAGACGCAGCTCCATCCAATCGCTTTACTGTGTAATAAAGATTCCCTGTGTCCCCTCAAGTATAAATAGAGCTCCAGCCGCTCTCTGTATTCTCCCTGGCACAGCCCTTCCAGACCTCTGCCAGCTCCGCCACCCCTTGCAACTCCCCGCATAGACCCGGACTCTTACTAACCTGATCGTAGAGAGGGGTGCTACAGGAGCTGCATCCGGATTCTGCGCTGTCAGGGACACTAGTACTCAGGGGGAGGCTGAGCCCCGTGGGGGTGGGCTGTTTGCTGCACAGCTCCGGGCAGGAAGCCGAAAACGCTTCATATCCTCCTGAGAATACAAAGACACACATTTTCCCATTAGCATCACCGACACAGTACCTGGAGACAAGTCACCCACCCACCAGGGGCTGCGAGTTTACAGGAAGGCTCAGGGAAGTCTTTGTTCCTGGAGCCAAACAAAGCCAGTGGAGACTGAACACAGGCACTTCAGGTGGGACGTCCCTTCCCTAGCTGATGGCAGAGGTCCTGCCAGAGCGAGCGCGTACCTTGGAGGAAGAAGACTTGAGTAGTGCGCGCTTCTCGACAGAGCGCGCCCGCGGCCAGGGCCAGAGTGCTGTCGCGCTTGGCGCCGTCCAGGGCGACGCTGCGCTCATCCAGCAGCACAACTGCGTTGTAGGCGCCGGCCAGCAGGCGGCCGCGCAGCTCGGCGTTGGGCACTATATGCTCCAGGCCCATGGCGCCTTTGGCGCGGCGCCGCACGATGGTACTGAAGCGCACGTTCACCGATCCCGCGATGTGGCCGGCGTTGAAGGCGAAGAAGGAGCGGCAGTCCAGAAGCAGGCACTGCGCGGCGCGCTCTCGTAGCAGCGCGCGCAGCCCCCCGGCGTCCAGGATGCCCACCTCCATCACCATTGTCAGCCCTAGCGACCCCAGCGTGCCCGTCTCGCGGTCCTCCAAAAACAGTTTGTCGATCAGGCGCGGTATACTGCGACCCTAAGTCCCTAAGTGTTCGCTGCTCTTAGTCTAGTTTCACTGCGCGTCCCGCTCGCCAGTCCTTCGCTGCGCGCTCAGCCCTGGGAGCGCGGTTTTATCTGGCTTCTCGGGGGGGCGGTCCTGGGCGCGGCGCGGGAGGTGGGGGGGAACGGTTTGTTTGTTTGAATGGCGGTCACGTGACATGTTGATGACGTCACCCGCCCTGCCGGGCCTGGCGCCGCCGAAGCCAAAGGCAAAGACGTCATCCGCCTGGGAGCGGGTCGGCTTTGAGTGCTGGCTCACGGTCCGGCCCCCACCCTGCTGTCCACCGAGGCCGCAGGCAGGACCCCGGCGCGTTGCCAGCCCGGGTGGCCAGGACGCGCCACATGAGGACGTGCCCGGGGACACCTGCCCGGCTCCCCTCCCGGAGTCTCCACCGAGAGCGTAGGGGCACTGTTGGGACCACGGTGTCAACTGGTCCTGTTCCCCGCTGTTGGGGTAGTGGCCCGGGCGAGCGGAGCGGGAAAGGGGAGTGGGTGGAGTGAGATGACCCTGTGGCTTTACCGAGGACAAATGGCGAGAGTCGAGACACCCTTCTCTAGTGTCACTTTAAAATGTTTTACGCCAAACAAGGGAAAAGTACTTTCAGTCTGTCCCCTACCAGAATGTTATCCCTGCCGCGGTGATCACTAAAGGACTTGGAGCCAAGAAAGGAGTCGCAAAATCGGGTGTGGAGCCCAGGTTTGGCTTTTTGGAGGGACCTAGGCAGGGCTCGACAGCGCCACCCAGTAACCTCCAAGCACTTTGTTGCGTGGCACCAGAGGTTGGGCTCCCCCACCCCTTCCACACACGCACGCGCGAGCGTGTACACACACACACACACACACACACACACACACACACACCACTTTTGGTTTTTTTTGTTTTTACTTTGTTTTGTTTGTTTTCAGACAGGGCCTTGCTGTGTAGCCCTGGCTGGCGTTGAACTCACAGAGATCCTTCTGCCCACTGCCTCACCAGTGCTGAGATGAACAACATGCACCACCATGCCTGGCCCTTCATTTCTGTTGAACAGAAGCTGGGCGCGCTGGTGATCCAGGGCTGGGGGCCTGGAATCCGCTACGCGGGCCAAACTCTACCCGTCACACCCAGGTCCTGGTACTCCAGAGAGGCTGAATTCCTATTCCAATCCCAAGGCTCCTTAGGAGTATTGCCAAAACCTGTACCTTGGCACCTGGGAAGACCCCAATGATGTCTGTGTCCTTCCTCCAAACTTGGGCCGCAAGCCCCAACCACGACACCACGGAGTTAGATACATAAACATAAACATTGCACCACTCTGCAGGGGTGCCGGGTCAGGAACATTCTGCGGTTTCTTCCTCTCTATTAGGGGAGGTGTTTTACCGGCCACCAAGTGTCGTTGCCCTGCAATGTCTGTTTTGGCTTCCCCTAGCTCTTGCGTTCTGCCTAGATTCTTTGTAGTTTCGAGGTACTTCATTTTTGAAGGGCGGTTTACCTTCCTTTGAGCATTGATCTAAAAGGATAGCAAAGAAGGCTTCGGATAACACCATCCTCCCTGCATCTCAGCGACAGAAAGAAAAAAAAATGATTTGTTTATTCTACTTATTCAGCTGAGGACCTCAACATATTTTTTGTGTTGAATCATAAAATGTTACAGCTGCTGCCTTTTCAAACTGCATACCAACTTCATTTTTTCCCTTTTATTTATTTATTTATTGCAAGGCCATTCATTATATCTTTCTCTTCCCAAACTTTTCAAAAAGAGCTTTTTATACAAATCCAGTGGCATGGTCTGGCACTGAAGTCAAATATCTGATGGTCTCTGTGGAGTTCCGCTCTCTTCTCTCCCTGGAAGGAGCATAAAGAGCAGGCTGGAACCCAACCGCCAGCTGACTGATAGCAAGCCGGCCATTCTCTTTTCTGCCGAGTCTTCAGGTAGTATCTGTACAATGGGTACCATGCAGCATGGCTTGGTGACATTCTCTTGTGAAGCAGGAGGAGCAGGACACCCAGACCTTTCCCCTCCTCTGAGTCACCAACTCTCAGTTTTTCCCCTTCCCAGCAGTGATCCTTGTATCATGAGGCCCCTGGACTGTGTGTTTCAGAATCTGGCATCAGAACCTCAGCGGGTCACACCAGGCGGGCCTTGAGAGACACCTAGAAGCATTGATTGGTTGGAGCTCCAGCTGAGATAAAGTGCTCTCCTGTCCAGGAAACTTGGCCTATGGTCCACTTGTTCAGAAAGAGTTAGCGAAGGTACAGCCACCCAAGGTCTCAGTCCAGGCAGTGAGAATAAACACCCTGGTGACAGGGGTAGAGCCAGAGAGGCTTCTGCTGAGTTGGAAGGGTGAGCAGCTGGCACTGTGGGCTCAGCTGCTCTGAGCCCAGAGCAGGATGAGTCAATAGGTGTGAACAGTCAGTGTGAACTCAGGGAAAGGCTGGGCCCCACTGGCCTGAGCACTTCCCAGTTCCAGGTGTGCTTAGGAACAACTCTAGAGGTGGTGTGTAGGGTGGTAGGAAACAGGGAAGCAGCCAAAAGACTCAGTCTGACCCCCCCCCCCCATCTTCTGAGTGCCAACAGTCACTTAACCTCCCTGGGACTGTGGAGAAAAGCCTCGGTTTCTATCTAGGCCCTGTGCAGACGGACACTTAGCACAGGGTCGGCCCTGGCCTATGAACCTGTCAGTCCCTTTCAGAGTTCATTTTGGATCTGTCTTGGGGGTCAGAGGAGGAAAAGGGGAGAAGCTTCCACTATGGACGAACAGGGTTCCCTGTTCACTGTCTCCTCTGTAACGTTGGGCAGGTGGCTTACTATTAGTGAGCCTCGGTTTCCATATTTATAAACTGGGAATACTGTCCATCCAGAACTAAATTAAATGAGAGAAAGACCTGGCAGGACCCTGTAGAATTGTTCCCAGGGAAGGGGCGATATCCCACAATGCCCTTCCCTCTTTCCCTTTGTCTCTCGCGTCAGTCTGTACAAGTCCTATCCTTGTAACATAATGCCTGAGATAAACAACTTAGAGAGAGGGATGCAGGGGCAGCTCACGGTTGCTGGGCACCACCACAGTGGGCCTGTGGTGAGGAAGAATGCTGAGTTCAAAGCAGAGTGGAGAGGTTTAGAAGCAAAGAAGACAAAAGGGACCACAAGGACCCACTCCCTTCGGCGGGAAGGGACCACAAGGACCCACTCCCTTCGGCGGGAAGGGACCACAAGGACCCACTCCCTTCGGCGGGACCCCTCTTCCAGTTCCCCCCTCTGCCTCTAGGCCTTCACACTCTGAGCACACCATCACATCCATTGAAGAGATGGGTGTCGCTTCCCCAAAGTTTCTCCCTGAGCACTGTTGCAGCGGGGACCAAGCCTTCAACACATGAGCTTTTGGGGGGACATTCCAAATCTAAGCGACAAGATTCTTCTTGTTCATAACCTTCCGTGACTCCCATTTCTCCCCCAAAAGCCCTCCAGCATGGGTCTCCCCCCATTTCTTTGGCCTTCTGATTGGCTCCCACTTGATTTGATTTTGCTCTTGGGTTCTCAGAAAACGCAGTGAGCTTGTGTTCCTCAGATGTTCTAGGCCTTTCCCACCCCCACAGTCTTGGTCACCCTGCTCTGTCTGTCCTTGTCTTCTGAGCTCCCCAATGCTCTTCTCTTCCAGCAAAGGGGCTGTCTAAGCAGATGGATACTCCTCACTTACCCTGTCCCTCTCCCCCTCCTCCTCCCAGGCTCTGGAATACTCCTGGTGAGGAAGCCAATTCACCCCTGTCTTAGGCCGCTGGAGTGTGCACTTGCTGACTGCAAGGCCTGGCCATGCTTTTCTCCTCTGTGGTAATTGATGCCCAGCACATAGTAGGTCCTCAGTCTGTGACGTAGCAGAGCGTCGTTAAGAACACTGGTGAAGGCTAAGCTTTCTTCGGTGCCAGGTGATAAACAGGTGTCGCCTCCTGGTCTCAGCCACAGTCCCGTAAAGGGGAGGTCGCTAAGCTCAGAGGAGGGACATACCCAGGGTCACACAGCTGGGAGTTGTCAATGCAGATCTGGCATGTGATGGTGTCCACCTCCCTCTCCTGAGGCCGCAGTTTCTGCAAGCTCCACGTCGGCCATGCTGACTGAGGCCCCTGGCTCCCAGATGGCCTGGAGCTTTCCTCAGAGATCCCTGCAGCAGCCCTGGATAGAGTCTGAACCCGCGTAGCTCTTTTGACACAGTGCCTCCTGTCCCTGGTACCTTTCTGCATTGGCTCACCGTATGGATTGGCAAGGGTAATCCGTCACCCTTCGCACCCAGGCACGAGGACGGAGTCAGCCTCTATTGTGCAATCACTGCACACAGCTCTCCGATCAGGCCTGGTGTGCTGTGTCATTCAGCCCCCTCACTTAAGAGAAATGAAGCTCAGAGAGGTTAAGCAACTTGTCCAAAGTCACACCGTGTTCAGAACATCCTCACTGGAGTCAGCATGGTGCCAACTATGTGTTCGGCTTAACACTGCTTATCTCAAGAGACTGGCTGGCTCCCCTTGCGTCTTCTCCCTTAGAAATACAGACAGAATGGTGGCTTTTTACTCAAATGGATCACGTTCGAAAGCAAGAAAACAAAGTCAAAAGCATTAAAAGGAAATCTTATGGAGGGCGGTGGCGTTATTGTTACCACCAAGTTCAAGTCTGACAGCCTGGGCCAGGAGCCCAGTTCTCTGGCTTTGTGTTGGACAAATTGTATTACTTCTCTGACGCTGCCCATCAAATGGGAGCAGTCAGTGTTCCGTAGGGAGATGCAGCAGCAGAGAGACAGTGGATGACACAGGCCAGCCCCGGAACCAGCCCTAGCCCTGCCTCTCTCTGGAGAACCTGGCTGGCTCACAAAACACTCCATCAAGGGAAAAGTCGGCCAGCCCCTGACACGGGCTTGTGGCCGGAAGGCCCAGGAACGTTTTCAGTTGACTTGGACTTTTGTTCTTCTGTGGCTATTTATAAGCTCTCCCCCGGGATGCCTCAGAGAGCGACGCTTGCTTTCATCCTCTGTTTCAGTGTGTGGAGATGCACTTTTCATATCTGAGCAGTTCTCAGAGTGTGACTTAGGCAGAGCCTGGCCTAGTTAATGGGCATGATAACAACTGCCAGCAACTTCCTTTCTGATCTGCGTGTGACTTAGCCAGGTGGCTGTTAGGGTCTGAAACATTCAGGTCCAATAAAACAAATAATAAGGCTTATCATGGAAAAGAATTAAAGTGTGTCATCACTCAGCCACAGATATCAGAGAAGGATATGGACTCGTTAACACACGGGTGAACTTCGGGGGCTCATTGCCTGTGGCAACTGAGGAGCCTTGCGGTGGGGCCTCAGCCTGGAAGGAAGTCAGAGGAAAGGATCGTATCAGCTCGAAAAGCTCTATATGTAGGATGGAAACACACTTGGCAGGTGGCTCCACTAACCGCCATGTTCTCCTGGGAGCCTACTGTTTTCCTCCCCTGTAATCTGGGAGCAGTCATAACCCATGGGACCACTGCCTAGAGATGTGCTTGTGTCTGGAATAGTAACCCCTACAGCTTTGCCGTGGGAGCACTCCCCTCCGAGCACCATCTGCCTCTCCTCCCACCTGCATGCTTGGCCATGGGTCCTTACTCTTCCTGGTCCCCAGTCAAAAGCTCAAAGCACAGTTGGTTGAGCAAACACACGGAGCAGCCCAGCACCAGCAGAGGGGCAGAGGTAGCAGGACCTTACCCTGACCCAAAGACATAGCCTGTCAACCACAGCCGGCAGTCACACCCTGCTATACGCTGGCTGAGGGAATGGATGCTGCGGGAGAGGTGACAGCTCTCTCCTGTTTTCCCTTTCTTTTAACAGAGTATAAGTGGAGATATAATTTCCTCTTCATAATCAGGAAACAGTAGTTAACATCACTGGGGGCAAAGGAGGTCACACTTTGCCTATTCCAAAGTCTCCCCAGGGAAGGAAGACTTGTCTGTCGTGCAAGGTATGCAAAGAATCATCCCTGAAAACGTGGGAATAGTGAGTCCCAGTGTCCACTTTTCCCTTTGTGGGGAACTTATTTGGAAGCAGCTCTTATTAATAACTACCTGTCTGCCCTGGGGTGTTGCTGGGAACCTGGCCCTCTGCCCGGAACTTATATTCACACCCTGCAATGACCGTGACACGAACCCACAAGGTAGGGACCCCAGAAGAGGGAGTCGCGGCCAAGAGAGACCAGTGGGCTTTCCCAAAGATGCACCCCACGTGCTTGCTTTGCCTGCTAAGACTTCTGTCCTTATCTTCTGGACCACACAGAAGGTGTGGCACAAGGGTGGAGTGTTGGCGCCATTTTGCTGTTCATTTGTCAGGGATGATAACTTGCAGAGGCTGCTTCGAGATGTTTCTGGATTCCAGGAGAAAGGGGGAAATGAATGTGATGGCATCCCGGGACTTTAGCAGGCCCTGCCTGACTCATTGACCGCACTGGACAGATTACTCATTCACTAGCTTTGACCTCAACGGGTTTGGCCACCCATCGAGAGTGAAGTCACACCTCTAGTACCCTGGCATCCACGCCTCTTCTCAGCCAGCTCCAGAGGCAGGCAAGCAACAGGTTTGGGTGGGCCTGTCTGGGGTCAGAGACAAGAAGGCACACACATGCTGCTGTTGATCTTGACTGAGTTGCTCGCATGAGCCTGAGTCTCCCCTCCAGGGGCCTATTTAGTTGGCTACGGCCACAGTAAGGAACACCACAAACCAACTGCTTTCAAGAAGCAAGCCTGGCCAGCCATCAGCTTTGAAGGCCAGAAGTCTGGTCATAAGGTAATCACAGGGGTGTCCTCACGGGAGAGTGCAGTCCTCACCTCTCGGCAAGTGATTGCTGATGTTTGCAGATGGTCACCCATCCCTGCCTTCATCTTTACACGAGGTTCTCAATGTGCACATGACCCTGTTCAAAATTCCCTTCTCCATAAGGACACTGTTCTTGTTGGATCAGGACCACTCTGCCTCCCTCATTTTGACTTGCTCATGTGTGTGACTGACCCTGTTTCCAAAGGTCACAGTCTGAAATACTTGGGGGAGATGGAGGTGTCAATACTTTATGTTGCCTTTTACCCTCTCAAGGAGATTCCTCCCTAAAGACAAGTGCACTTGAATGGTAGGATATCCATTTAACGTGACCCACATGAAAAGAACAATGGTAGCCGGGCGGTGGTGGCGCACACCCTTAATCCCAGCACTTGGGAGGCAGAGGCAGGCGGATCTCTGTGAGTTCGAGGCCAGCCTGGTCTACAAGGGCTAGTTCCAGGAAGGCTCTAAAGCTACAGAGAAACCCTGTCTCAAAATAAACCAAAAGAAAGAAGGAAGGAAGAAAGGAAGGAAGGAAGAAAGAAAGAAAAAAGAAAAAAACAGACCAATGGTGAGTAGTTTTATTTGGTTTCATTTTTCCCCCTGGAATTAAGTACATTGATATGAAATAATCAAAAAATATCCAGGCAAAAGAGAAAAGGAAGGCAGTAGCATGGGACGTACACCCTACCCGATACTGCAGTGTGCCACCAAACCACTGTAAGAGGCTGAGCTTGAAACCACCCAGAGGCAACAGAGCCATAGACACCAGAGCCCAGAAATGCAAACAGGGCATCTCAGACATTAAAACACGGAGCTGGGAAGATCTGCAGGCTGAGGACGGAGCTGAGCAGAGCTCAAGCCTAGCATACCAGGCTTCAAATACCAGGACAGAAACAATGGAGCAAAAGTGAATCCATGCCTCACACTCAACACTGGGGTCCACTTGTAAAACAAAACCTTACAAGACCTACGGCAAAGCATGGAAAGACTCCTCTGTAATCTCAAAGGTAAGAAATTCTGAGTCAGTTTAGGGCTCAACGATCAAAAAAGCCAGGCGGTGGTGGCACTGACCTTTTAAACCCAGCACTGGAATGTGAGGCAGGAGGATCAATGTGAGTTCAAGGCCAGCCTGGTCTGCAGAGCTAGTGCCAGGACAGCTAGGGCTGTTCCACAGAGAAACTCTGTATCAAAATAAATAAATAAATAAAACACACAAAAAAAGCCAAAATTCAGAAACAATCATTGAAAACAATATAAAAGCTATATAAAAGTTAAAGCAAGATCTTCATTTAGTGAAGCTTTGTAGGCCAAATGGGTAAATGGAGGAAAGATTTCTAACTTGAAGACAAATGCTGATCTCACCAATAAAAAATTCTTTCTTTCTCTCTCTGTCTCTCTGTCTCTCTGTCTCTCTCTCTCTCTCTCTCTCTCTCTCTCTCTCTCTCTCTCTTTGAGACAGGGTCTTTACACAGCTCTGGCTGTCCTGAAACTCACTAAGTAGACCATGCTGACACTGAACTCACAGAGATCTGCTTGCCTCTGCCTCCCGAGTGCTGGGACTAAAGGCATGAACCACCACCACCTGGCTAAATTAATTCTTTTTTAAAAAGGGTAAAATCTATGACTGGGTGGTTTATGGACAGTTAGCTGTAGTCTTTGTGAGCATGTAGAAAGATGACCCTTGTCTTAAGAGACAATAAGACATGACACCACTGGAGACTCTTTCTCCCATCCCACGGGCAAGAGTACAGGAGCTTAGGGGTACGCTCTGGGATGAGTTGACTCTGAGTGCAGACTGGGCCTTGGTGTTGTAGAACCAGTGACTTTAGTGATTGCTTAGAGAATGTCTTGTTCTTAACATATATATGCATGCTGAGCCAGGCAGTGATTGCACAAGCCTTTAATCCCACCACTTGGGAGGCAGAGGCAGGCGGATCTCTGTGAGTTTGAGGCCAGCCTGGTCTACAGAGCGAGTGCCAGGACAGGCTCCAAAACTACACAGAGAAACCCTGTCTCGAAAAAGAAAACAAAACAAAAGATATGTATGCTGGAATATTTAACAATGAAGAGCAATGAAACACCATGGCCAAAGCAACTTGGGGAGGAAAGGGTCTATTTGGCTTACACTTCCACATTGCTGTTCATCATCAAAGGAAGTCAGGACAGGAACTCAAACAGGACAGGAACCTGAAGGCAGGAGCTGATGCAGAGGCCATGGAGGGGTGCTGATTACCGGCTTGCTCCTTTATCGCTTGCTCAACTTGCTTTCTTATAGAACCCAGGACTACCAGTCCAGGGGTGCACCACCCACAAGGAGCTGGGCCCTCCCACATCAATCCCTAATTAAGAAAATGCCCCACAGGTCTGCCCGAAGTCCAATCTTATGGAGCCATTTTTTCAACTGAGGTTCCCTCCTCTCGGATGAGTCTAGCCTGCGACAAGCTGACGTAAAACTAGGCATCACAGAGGCCATGTTTTGACAGCTTGCTTTCAAATGATTCAGTCATAGGCTTGGGAAAGAGTCCTGGTCTCTTTAGCCACTTACACTGGGAAATGAGTGGGATTGGGGTGCATGATGTGAAATTTCCAAAGAATCAATGAAAAAATATGTTAATAGTTTTTTTTTAATTTAAAAAAATAAAGAAAGCCACTTATGCGGTGGAGGCAAGGAGATCAGAAATTTAAGGTCATCCTCCGCCACAAACTAACTCTGAAGCCAGTTTGGGTCATGTGAGACCGTTCCAGGGGATCAGAGGAGGAAATGGATGTGAATATAGGTCAGTGGTAGAGTGCTTGCTTAGCATGTGCTGAGTCCCAGGTTTCATCCGTCGTATACACAAACTCACTCTCTCTCTCTCTCTCTCTCTCTCTCTCTCTCTCTCTCTCTCTCTCTCACACACACACACACACACACACACACACACACGAGTTCATTTTCTTGATAAACTGCCCACAGATTTAGCGCATCTTCCTGATGCATCTTATTGTCCCGAACAACTGGCAAGGATTAATAATATTCTATTCCCTTAGGCTCAGTGTTTTCAGATACTAATTAAGGATGGAGAATAACAAACAGATTGTAATAAAGCAATTATGGACTCCGCCCCAGGAATCACCTAGCAACCCACCTGCAGTCAACGGGTCAGTTTGAGAGTACAGATGAGGGTATAGAAAAGACCAGCTCCAGTTCTCACAGGCAACTCTCAAAATACACTCCCACTACAAGATTGGCAGGTGGTAACAGATGTGGGGATCCCACACTAAGCACATAGTGAACTCTGCAGAAACTCCCAGTCAGCGTCTTCTGATCCCGATGCTCAACCTTCCCAATGCTACAACCATTTAATACAATTCCTCACGTTGTGGTGATCCCCGACTAAAGATACGGCACACGAGAGCTTAGCAGGTCCCATAGCAGGTGAGGAACTCAGGAAGGAAACAGAATACGCCATGCAAAGAAAGTTTGAGTATGGAGAGTTTTATTTAGAGGGTATTGGGAGGGTAGGGGGTGGGGGAAGAGAGAGGGGGAAGAGAGGGGCAGAGAGCTCCCTCTTCAGGAAAGAGAGACTTGGAGTGGCGGAGCTTCTCTAAAGGGGTCTTTGCATCTAGGACCCTTGATGGAGGAAGGTCATTGGCTAATAAAGAAACTGCCTTGGCCCATTTGATAGGCCAGCCTTTAGGTGGGTGGAGTAAACAGAACAGAATGCTGGGAGGAAGAGGAAGTGAGCTCAGATGCCATTTCCTCTCCTCTCTGGAGCAGATGCGATGAAGCTCTGACCCAGGATGGACGTAGGCTAGAATCTTCCCAGTAAGAGCACCTCAGTGCTACACACATTAATAGAAATGGGCCAGGCAGTGTTTAAAAGAATACAGTTTGTGTCTTGTTATTTCGGGGCATAAGCTAGCCAGGCGGCCAGGAGCCGGGGCAGCAGGAACACAGCCCGCAGCTCCCACAACACCTGGACTAACCAGGGCACTGCCTGGACACATCCTGCCAGATGACAGGGCAGGCTAACTCAATGCCTAGATCCTAACACCAACCATAAAATTATTTCGTAGCTACTTCATAACTATAATTCTGCTAATGTTATGAATCATAATGTAAATATCTGATATGCAGGATAGCCAGTGTGTGACCCCAGGGGGGTCATGGCCCACAGGTTGAGAGACACTGTAAATCCAATTCGGTCTGGCGATCTCCGCCTGAACTAAGCATCACAGTCCATAGGTCAAGGGCTCCATGCCCAGAGCTGCCCTTCTCCATCGTAGTTACTGATTGCAAACCCCGGTGGTTTGCAATGGGTGGTCCTGCCCATGCTTGTGACTGTCATAGAAGCTGGTGTTCACACAGATTTTCCAGAGGCCCAGTGAGTTCACTTGAGCCAGCTCACAGGACTCAGGAAACACATTTTCCTATTTACTATAGATGACGTTAGAAAGGATACAGATGAGGCAAACAGCTCAGTGAGGGGCAGGAGGGGGAGGGAGAAGCCACACCCACTTGAGGACTCTTTGAGTCCACATTCTACCCAGGACACCTCCACCCCCCACCTTCCCATCCACCCCCACCCCCCACCTACACACACACACACACCGTCTCCGGCTCTCAGAATAGCTCCCCAGATCCTGTTCTAGGTTTCCATGAAGACTTCACTGCATGAGTATGAAGCACGGACCAGGTAGAAATGCCATCTAGAAATGCGATCGGATCAAAAGGTCTGATCGGATGATAGGCTAGATGGAGAAGCCAGCAAGGTTTATCTTCATAGCCGCTCTGGGCCGCCATACTCTCCCATTTGGTGCAGAATCCCCTCTGAAATGGGAGTCTTCAGACTTCCCGAGGAACAAGAACTTCTCTGGCCTGCCTTTGGGGTAGAGGCAGGAGCATCAGAGATCACAGATAAAACTCAAAATGAATGTACCATCAGGTCACATCTGACAGTCTGTAAATTGGAAGGTGGAAATAGAAAAAGAACTCGCAACTGAAGCAAAAGTCATTTCCAACCCGAATTTAAGTGTAAAGTGTTTCGAAAGGTCAGAATGCAAATAAACCGTTCCCAGTTAGAAAGAAGGAGTGCGGCCCTGCCCCACACCCTCAAACCTCTCCTTTGTGAGTGCCCTGAAAGGATGGCACCCGAGGAACCAGCCTCACTCATCTCTAAAATGGGTAGCACGGCGGCATCTTCCTCCCAGGACTCACCGAAGGGTGAAGAGAGTGACTTAATGCAAGTCACAGAGGGCTGGAGATGTGGGGACTCGCCAGGGCCACAGCTCAGTCTCCTGCCATCCCAGTGAATGCTTTTGTGCGGTGTAGAGAGGAGCACACGGGAAACGCTCCGCCCTCAAGGATCTGAGCACAGGAAGAGGTGGTCCAGCTCAGGTGAGGAAAAGCAGAGGGAAGCTGCAGAAAAGATACCTTTGAAGGGTACTGCCTCCCAGCACCCAACCCAGCCTGGGCTGTGGGCTCACCCGTGGGCCACCCTTATCCATCCCTAGTTCTGGAACAAGATATCCTTCCTCTAGAGAGAAAGGACAGAGAGACTCTACGTCTCAATTCTGCTAAGAGCCAGCGCTTACTACTGAGCAGTAAGAGACCAGATAATCGATGAAACTGTGTAAATACACACAGCAAAGTGTATATAATGATACAATATTATGTACATCATGGCATATCTATGGCGGTTCAGTTCTATGTTCTCACACAGACACCAGAATCTACAGATGCTCGGGTCATCTATAAATTGATATTATGTGTGCAGAGAGCCCACATACATTCTTGTGAAGACTGGATCGACCCTGGGTTACTTATTCTGCCCAGTTCAAGACAGGAACTACTACTGGTTTTATACTGGTGATCAGGGGATAATGGTAAGAAACAATCCAGCGTGTGAGGGGGGGTGGGGGGTTCCATAAAGTAAAAAAAGAGGACTAAAGAGAACAGGCGATGGCCAGGCAGTGGTGGTGCACACCTTTAATCCTAGCACTTGGGAGGCAGAGGTTGGCCAATCTCTGACTTTGAGGCTAGCCTGGTCTACAGAATGAGTTCCAGGGCAGCCGGGGCTATACAGAAACCTTATCTCAGGAAAGGAGAGAGAGAACAGGAGGCAGGGGGTGATTCAGCTTTAATGAGGATGTTCCAGGAAGGCCATCGTGAGAAGCTGACATTTAAGTAGCCATCTAAAGAGGGGAGGAAGTGAGCAATGGGTTCTCAACCCGTGGGTCATGACTCCCTTGGAATCAAATGATCTTTTCCTTCACAGGGACTGAATATCAGCTATTCTGTATATCAAATATTTACGTTAAAACAGCAGTAGCAAAATTACAGTTATGAAGTAGCAATGTAACTGTAATTTCGCTACTGCTGTGAGTTTTAACATAAATATCTGATATACAAGATGTAATGGTTTGTGACGATGTCCTCTCTCCTCAAATTGGCGATGGATCCACAAAAGTCCTCTCAAAGTCCCACGAACTTCTTTCCTGAATTTGACCAGCTTAATTATAAAATTATAAAAAAATTAAAAAAAAACACCTACAATGACAAAAACAGTTTAGGAAAGGAACAAAATTATGGAACTTTCACTTCCTGGCTTCAGATGTTACCATAAACTCACATTGGCCAGGGCAGTGTCAGTGGCCAGGGCAGCATCAGTGACAAGAACAGCATTAGTGGTCAGAGCAGCATCAGTGGCCAGGGCGGCATGGTGCTGACAAGGGCTGGCAGACAGGCCACTGGGACAGGCTCAGTCACCAAAATAATGAGCCCTTAGCTGTGTCGAGTCGATTTTTGAGGAAGGTGTCAAGACAGTTTGCTAAGGGGAAGATATTCTGCCAAGGTCAATATTCCACCAATCTCCTCTACCTGGTAAAGATTTCATGCAGAACTTTTATTCTCCTCTCTAGTTAAAACTCTTATTTATGGAAGCCCTTCTACCCCCCAACACCCCTGGCCTAAAGGGACCCCCTTCCCCCTTTCTTCATTTCCTTTGTGCCAGTTCTTTTTAAACTAGTTAATCGAAGCCAGGCAGTGGTGCTGCACGCCTTTAATCCCAGCACTCAGAAGGCAGAGGCAGGTGGATCTCTGTGAGTTCGAGACCAGCTTGATCTAAAAAAAAAAAAAAAAAATGAGTTCCAAGACAGAGTTGTTACACAGAAAAGTCCTGTCTCGAAAAACAGAGAGAGAGAGAGAGAGAGAGAGAGAG